>NW_006263447.1:192906-201936 GCF_000469605.1 Apis dorsata
AATTCAATAGTATTGAACACAATACTAATCTTTTAGAATTTTATTCAACCCCAATTTATTCGAAAAAGATCGAATCAAATTAAATTNGACGCGCAAACTCTTTATCAAAAATAATATTCTTACCGAAAATAATTCAACAATCGTGGCTATTTATAATAATAATAATATTTGAATACTATATAATACAATATAATATAATATAATTCAATAGTATTGAACACAATACTAATCTTTTAGAATTTTATTCAACCCCAATTTATTCGAAAAAGATCGAATCAAATTAAATTCACGCGCAAACTCTTTATCAAAAATAATATTCTTACCGAAAATAATTCCCCACAATCGTGGCTATTTATAATAATAATAATATTTCGACAAAGATTCGAAAAGATACTAGATATTATCGATGACATCTCGTAACACGAAATTGACAGAGCGATATACTCGATGCGTTTCCAGTGAAAATAATACACGGCCCTCCCTCCCTTCCGTCCATGCCTGTTACTCGACATCGATGAACCAATTTTTTTCACGTGCGCCGTGTGAAATACGGCAGAGGGATGCGCGCATACCCGGATATTGGAATTTTCGGTGGTTGTCCCGTTCCGACTGGCGGTACAACTCATGAAAGTACGGTAGATAGAGATGCGACGAACCGCGTGATCCGATCTGATGCTCTACCAGATCGAGCCTCCTCGTCGACGATCCTTGCCCACTCTCCATCGATCGGTTATTCGGGTATTAGCTTAGAAACGGGTCGATTTAACTCCCCACGATTTCCTCAAATTTAATGAATTTCACGTACTATCGTCCATCGGATCTTTCGTTAATATCAATATGCGATTATTTAAATAATTCGCCAAAGAGTAACGATTTGTTCGATCCGATTCCGACGAGAATTTCGTTGAAGATTTCATTCAAACAGATATCGGATATCGGACTTACCCGGGATAAAATCTGCAGATACGTTAGTTAAAGTGGAAAGTGGGATCGAGGAATAGAATAAAACTGGAAAAGAATCGGTTTCGTCGAAAGAATGCTTCGAAAACCTTTGAATATGTACAATTTTATTATTGGTTAACCTTAAGATCCTCGGCCTCTTGAAATCTATATACATAAAGTCACTAGGATCATAGGGGTTACTAGGATTATACCAGTAGGTTTAAGACACTTGCCAAGTCAAAAATGTTTAACTTGGGATAATTTAATGCAAATCGTGTCTCTCTTGCGTTTCGATTTTTCCTCGTGAAATAAAATCGATGGAAAAAGATGGAGATAGCGCACAACTCGATGAATATCTTCGATATCATATTCTCTTTCAATATCCTTTCGTTTCTTTCGCAAATATACAGATAGAAGAGCTCGAATTACACGCTTAATTTCGGTTATCGGAGAATCAGTCTGCTCCACATGTATGCATGTAAAACTTGGCTGGTGTCGAAGGGAGGGCGTGCAATTACAGGGCGTATATGCTCGTCGAATTTTAACGGTCGACAAATTGTCTTGATATTGTATTATTAGAAAACGTTGCATTTTTTTTCGTATATTTTTTGTTTCTTCGACGTGGAAATTCATGGGGAGATCGGTAATTATTGGTGAAACGAGGCAACGCGCTTGATTAACAACGTTTCTCCCCTTTGTTCGTTCCTTGAACGTGGATGAATTTAAGGAGCAAATTAACGATTCTCGAAGACTGGGTTTTCATCTTTTTATTTCCATAATTAATTTATCTATCTTTTCAGTGACTCGAAAATAACTGGAGTTTTATATTATTTATACGTTAAAAGAGATTGAATAATTGACCAGTTGAAATTTTTACATACTTACATAATAAAAGGTTGTTATAAATTCTTAAAATATTATCAATATTAATGATCACTTTTCGCGAAAGAAGTAATCGTTTCATATCTTCTAACATCTTCTAAATCCAAACGAATGTTACGAATCCACGATACCAACAGTATCAATTGAGAGCCCAATATATACTCGAGAATCATCATACTCGCATTATCTTTACCTTGTTGCACAACGCGTGGACAAAAAGAAAAAAAAATAGAGCGTAACCAAGGAACAAAGCGACCTTAATTCCATCGTCAAACCTCGTTTCTCTGTAGTGGGATAGCGGGTTCGTTGTCTCTTGCAGATAATCTCTCGCAAAAGTCGGACCATCCTCGATACGAGGATGGTCGTTGTTAAGCAGTTTAGAGGTAGAGGCGTTCTCGAGTTTCATTGTTCATGAAGATCTCTCCCTCCCTCGTGTTTGTCCTCTGGCTTTCGCCTTCTTTATTCCGAGTTCCAGTTATTCTCGAGCGAAGACCAAATGGGGGGATCCAATATAGGAGGACCGTCATTACCGAAAATCCACGTGCCGAAATATTATTGCAACGTGTCGAGCGAGATTCCTCGTATCGAAGGGACGAAACGATTTTTTTTTTTTTTTTTTGAAACGGCTTCGAACCGCGATTCGTTCTCCTTTGTCATCTCGCTCGTTTAAACGAGCGCGATTTTACCGAAAAAATTCGGTCGTTTCTTTTCTCTCTGTCTCTCTCTTTCTGGAATTGGACGTTGCGTTTAAGTTTCTTTTCGAGATCTGATCTTAAGCTTTTTTGAATGGAAAATTTGTGTAAGGAGATATTATTATGGTGGAGAGTTTAATTTATTAAATTAAGTCGATTTTATCGAAAAAATTCAGTCGTTTTTTCTCTCTGTCTCTCTCTCTCTGGAATTGGACGTTGTGTGTAAAAGTTTCTTTTCGAGATCTGATCTTAAGCTTTTTTGAATGGAAAATTTGTATAAGGAGATATTATTATGGTGGAGAATTTAATTTATTAAATTAAGTCGATTTTATCGAAAAAATTCAGTCGTTTTTTCTCTCTGTCCCTCTCTCTCTGGAAT
This sequence comes from Apis dorsata, assembly GCF_000469605.1. Taxonomy (NCBI): domain Eukaryota; kingdom Metazoa; phylum Arthropoda; class Insecta; order Hymenoptera; family Apidae; genus Apis; species Apis dorsata. Next base: position 195,802 of record NW_006263447.1, read on the forward strand.
TGGACGTTGCGTGTAAAAGTTTCTTTTCGAAATCTGATCTTAAGCTTTTTTGGATGAAAATTTGTATAAGGAGATATTATTATGGTGGAGAGTTTAATTTATTAAATTAAATCGATTTTAAAAAATTCAGTCGTTTCTTTTCTCTCTTTCTTTTTCTCTCGCATGGAATTGGACGTTGCGTGTAAAAGTTTCTTTTCGAGATCTGATCTTACGCTTTTTGGATGAAAAATTTGTGTAAGGAGATATTATTATGGTGGAGAATTTAATTTATTAAATTAAATCGATTTTAAAAAATTCGGTCGTTTCTTTTCTTTCTCTCTCTCTCTCTAGAATTGGACGTTGCGTGTAAAAGTTTCTTTTCGAGATCTGATCTTACGCTTTTTGTGATGAAAAATTTGTGTAAGGAGATATTATTATGATAGAGAATTTAATTTATTAAATTAAATCGATTTTAAAAAATTCGGTCGTTTCTTTTCTCTGTCTCTCTCTCTAGAATTGGACGTTGTAAAAGTTTCTTTTCGAGATCTGATCTTATGCTTTTTGGATGAAAAGTTTGTGTAAGGAGATATTATTATGTTGGAGAGTTTAATTTATTAAATTAGATCTCGATTTGTGTAACGTTATTGTCAGGCATTATGCAAAGCTCCATTTTGAAATCGTATTTTAATTATATAACGATAGTATTGATACATTGGCAAGTTTTAGTAATTTGTTTTACAATAAATATTGCGAGATGAAAAATTCTCTTCTCGAAGTTATTATGTAAAATCGAAATAGAATTTTCGTTTTTGAACACAATTGAAAGAGATGGCGAGGAAATTGCACTTGCCTCGTGGATTGCTCGCGTGTTTCTTTCTTCTCCCAGCCTCTGTCCTTATTTTTGCCTTGTTATAACTTCATTTTTATCGGGCGTACGTATTGGATCTCCCCTGACGTCTCAATTTGTTTCTTGTTCTTCAAAGTCGGGGCACGTCCGACACGTATTTCACCACAATGGAACAGCTCCAGACCCAGATGGAGTTATAATAAATATATTATCGAAACTGCGAACATCAAACTTTTCTCACGATAATTCTACATATATTTCGTTCCAATTTTTATTCTTTCCCTTTCGAAATAATCGATAAATTTGAAAATTATAATAAATACAGTTCAACGATAAATTTTTCTATTAATCTTCTTATCATTTTTATCCCTCTGTTTACACAAAATCCTTTCTTCGAAATCTCATCTCCCTCGATAAATTTTAATCACCATCCAATCACCTGTAGTCACACCAATTTCTATCTAACAAGAATTGCGTTTACACAGCGTTAAAGCAACGCAGCAATAAGATCGAAAGGATGGAAGCATCAAAACATAGGACAAACCATCCTATCCCAATTTTCACACCCAATAACTTTCACAAATATTATATCTCGAACGAGATATCCACGTCTTGGACGATGCACAAACCGCCAGGGATTTCATAAAATCACGATTCATAAAATCCCTTTTAACGACTCTCGTTTGCTCGTCGATACGTTCTCTTCCCAAAGGGCATCGTTGACCCGGATACGCACATTTTTTCGTGTATATCGATAGAAGTAAAGATTCGAGGATGATCAATCCATCCTTATGATCTCGTGGCAAATATTCGAAATGATTTCTTGTTTCTTAATGTTGAGATCGATAATCTTATTATTATTAATATTATTGTGTTGCCATCTATCATTAATTTGATTAATGATAATCTTGGATAAATATTTATGCTTCGTGGAAAGATAGCTATATCATATTTCTGATATCAATGCTGTATTTTATTTAGGTATGTAAAACTTTTCATCTTTTTTCTTCTTTTCAATTTATTGTCATCCTTGTTATAATTCATTAATGTATACATATGATTCTATTGATAATGTATACATCTCATAGTTTAATTTATTATGTATAATTCATTGGTAATATTTAGAATTATATCTATATTGATTATGTATAAATATTTATCGTGAAAAGGGATCGTAAAAGGGATGGAAAAACGGTTTTGTTCTTAAGTGATCACCCCTTAACTACTGATGAACTCGTGGTTCATTGCCCGTGAATTCAGTCAGAGGCTTCAATTCAGGTAGAGGCTTAATGCGCGACTTTTTACGATCGATTTCTATCTTTCTTTTATTTCTGTTGCTCCGTTTCAAAGAATCGTTGAATATCGTTATTAATGAGAGATTAATTTGAGAAGGTTAATTCGTATTAGATTATTTGTTTCCTAGAGAATTGAATTATGATCTTATGATTTAAAAGGATAGATATCGATTTCATCAAAGTCTCTCAATTATTAATAAATTATTTAGAGAAGAAATTCTCTTTTTTGTTTTGGAATTTTGTGTGCATTCATTCTCAATTATTTTTTTTTTTTCATCCGTAAACAAATTTCTGATAGAAGACAAAGAAATTAGAACGAGTGAATTTTGACGAGTCGTCGTTCGAGAAATTATCTCTTTCGTTGTTTAGTTTGCGAATATCGAATCCGATCCATCGATATCATAAAAATTGTATCACAATTGTATTAGAGAAGAAGTTGAGCATCGATATCCGATAAACTAAAAGGTCGCAGTCCCGTGCCATCTACTTGATATTCAACCCTCGCTGGATTATTACTTCCTTCGTATTCGTTTCCTGCGAATCCATTACGTCGTTTCTTTTCCTTTGCACTTCTCTCTCGAGTTTTCGAAAATAAATAAATAACTCGAAGAAATATGAACAGAATTCCAATTTACACAAAAAATGTATACTGTTCGTCGATAGATTTGATGAAAGAATGATTTATTGAAGGGTGAAAGGGACTGGTTAATTATTCCACAGCCCCCTTTTTCGATTCCACGGACTCTTTTCTCTGCAGACCCCTTTGGGAGACAAGGTCAATCTTGCTCCTCGTTTTCCAAGGCGACTCGCGTCTCCTTTCATCGGACAGCTGGCCGGAAAGGGAGGGCCTCGACGCAACAAGTTTCGAGCAACTTCCGTTTCACCGCGCCCACGATGAAAAGGAAAACGACCGACAGACACTGCTTTACACCCGGTTAAACTCATTCAATCGGGCTCGAGGAGCTTCGTGATCCTCTGAAAGTAACGCGTTTGTAAACAGTCGAAAAAGACTGGTGATCTTGAGGAATGCGAATTTTATCATAAATGTGTTCCGTGATAAAAAAAATTTACCATTTGTTAATTTCAATTATTGAGAAAAATTTTAAATGTTAAATTTTGTCAAGTTTTGATCGATTAGATCTTAGAAAAACACTCGAGTTTCCGATTTGCGAATTGATTAAAATTTATTTTTCTTGTAATATATATCGGATTCAACCCCTTTTATATTTTAAACGGATTAATAATCTTCGAACGAATCCAAATCTCAAGTTACCTTCCACCTCGGCTATTATCGTCCTCGAAAATTTCATCAATGCTATTCTCGTTTTGTCATCTCAATTTTCCAATCTGGTAATAATTAGATCGCGAGGATTTATCTTTAAAAACTTCCCGTTTATTCCCTCGTAATTTCGTAAGAAAGAAATTCTTCTTTTATTTAAACGCTTATTATCGTTATCAAACGATTTCCAACATTGCTTCTCGTTATCATTTTCCAAGAATTACACTTAACTACACTTAAATACACAGTAAGGATATTATATTGTAAGCAATGCTCGAATTTCAATATACAATTCTCTCGCATCGAGTTCAATTCCGAGAGATTTTTCCGAAAATATTTTATCGAAATAATATTAAAAAAAAAAAAAAAACGAAGAAGTCTTAAATCGTTAAATTTAACGCGATCGAACGAATATTCAAAGAATCATTTCTAATTTCTCGCGAGGATAAAAATAAGAATATTAAAGAAGAAATTCGATTGTAAAATAAACTCAAATTAAATTGAGTGTATACGTATGTAATATATATATATAATTCCATCGAAATTGTTCCTTGACACGAGGGAACATCCCACGTATATTTCATTTCATCGAAACGTGGATCCAGCTTAAGGGATCCACTTTGCCAGCGTAAAACGCAAAAAGGATTCAACGTCGAAACGGAGAGGCCGATGGATAAAAAGTAGCCGGTTTTAATGGCCGACCAGTACTCGCGCGAGCCAACGACAGTGGCTGTCGTCTGTTTAACATGGATCGATAGTCGGTTTAGGAGTCTCTGGCGCGGCGGTTACTTTCTCCAGCGTTGGTCAGCGTGCAATTAATCACGCTGACGTTCGTTCGACTTCTATGGACGTGGCCGGTACTTTCTGTGAAAACGTTGTCAAGTCTTTTAAGCCGGGGAAAATATATCGTCCCTGCTCGGCAAGAGCGTGCATCGGCAAGAACGGCGATTTGTTAGTAGCCTTTTTTATCTTTCTTGTTCTGGAGGGAGAAGAATGCATCGTCGTTCTCTACTTTGACTTGGCGATTCTGTCTTCGTTGGGGGAGGGGGGAAAAAGCATTTGAATACTCGCTTTTGAGACGGTGGCCATCTGTTATTCAGCGAATTTGAACCTTTTCAAAATGGTGGTTGCCTAATATTAGGTTCTTTTATTGATATCGTTGGATCGTTTATTTAATTTTGATTTAAATATTTAAATAATATTTCGAGTCGATGTTGGTGATATGTGTATAATGAAATATGTTGGATAATTTGTTTTTATTTCTCAAATTATTAACGGAAATCGGATATTACATATCGGATGATTGGCAAAATTGATGAATTTAATTTAATAATGAAATAATGAGAATCGAACGTTGAAAATGATTTTGAAATTTATTTCAAACGAACGTGTCTTCGAGATATATTGATTAACTTCCAGTTGTTTTAATATTATACATTATGGAAATCGTCTTATGATATCTATTTTAGAAAATATATAATTAATTTACGATACGATATCTTCTGACACATCCCTGTTTCATTTCGCGAGTGTCGTCCTTTTTAATTACAGATATTAGATCCCTCCCCCTCTTCTAATTAAAAACTAATTACTCAAGGCTGGATTAAGGCTGAGCCTCAACCAGACGATTTTCTCCCGACTATCCACGTCATCTTTCCTCTCACATCTCTCACATAAACTTCCACATTTCTTTCTTCATTCTTCCCGCAATTTTCCATCTTTCGTTTTTCCACGTTTTTAAAAATTAATCCAATTTCTCTCGTTTTTTATTTCCAAATTAGACAGGAAATAGGTATCATTCCAGAATATAAGTCGCGGTAAAAATCCCTCTTCTCGAAGTTCATAAAAATTTATAAAGTTGTGCGTGAAGAAGAGAGATGAGAAAAATCATTATCTCGCGACGGATACGCAGAGTCAGCGTGATGAAAGTCCACTAAAATTCTTCCAATCGTTCTGCGAATCTCGTGTATTTTATAGCCTTGGTCGTATGGGATCGATGATAAAATTTTATCGACCGATAAATCGAGAGGGAACGCGTGCCACGTAGAAATCTAAGAATCTTGGACCATTTTTAATTTATTTCTTCCCTTGGAAGATCGAGCACAACGACGATTGCAAAGATGTTACAGTTTTTGACTACTTTCTCTTGTATATTAATTCTAAACTGGAGCCGTTTAAAAAGAAGTCACATGGTCCTCCTTGATTAAAATTTGCTATCCAGCATTTCTTCATTCCACGAGATTAAACCTTTTCAACATTTCTCTATGAGTCTTTTAACTTTCAAGGAAAATTAGAAAACTCTAATGACGTTTCTTTACTGGTCTACAATTTTTCCCAACTGAAGATTAGACATTCACAATCAACGTATTTTAACTAAAAGGAATATACGTTACGTTAAAATTCAAGTTAAAATTAACGAAGAAAAATATATTAATTAATAGATAATTTTTATAACGAGCGAAGCAATTTTTTTCCTTTTACTTTTATCTTCAAAGTATATCTCTTGACAGCGACTCCAAGTCTTCTTTAACGTTCTCTTATTTCTCCCGGAGTGAATTACGTTATTTTTCGATTCGATCACGAGATGTATGTACTTGACACCAACTTTGCGCATTATACAAAAGTGAGACAAATTTCCGTATGACTTCTCGAGCTATTCAATTCTCGTGGAAACTTTTGCTTCACGCTCGGTATCTTTTAAATCGTATCTTCTTTTTTTTTTTTTTTTTTCCCTC
>NW_006263447.1:202193-212054 GCF_000469605.1 Apis dorsata
AAAGAATTCTGACGTAGGAAAGTTTTGGATTCGCACGAGTTCGAAATTTTTCAAACATCGGTAAACTTTGCCAGAGAGAGAATGCGCGCGAACCTGAAATATCCACGAGTGAAAGACCGCATTGTTCTCGTTTTACGGGAAACAAATTTCTAGGTTTTACCTCTCTCTCTCTCTTTCCTCTCTCTCCTCCTTTTTAGTGTACGACCCATGCTTTTTTTTTTTGTTTATTTCCCCATTTTTCTCTACTATTTCGCGGTATTTTTGACATTTCGCTCCACTGTCCACCGTGAAACATACAATCTGTCCGTGAAAAAATAACTGGATCCATTTTTATTTTTTTTTTTTTTTAAAGTTGTTTAATTGCTATCTCTCACTTGTCACTGTCATTTTTGAAGATTATGCTTATAGAAATACTATAGGATACTACGGCGAATAAATACTATTTTTTTTTTTATATAGATTTATATAGGTTTTTAAAAATGTGATATTTATTTAAATGTATTTTTTGTGTATCTTCCGTCGTTTACGATTTATATTGAATTTGATAGGTGAAAGGGGTGATTTTTTAAATTGATCCAGTAAACAATTGTAATTCCAATCGTTAGATAAAATCTTTCTCATAATATTTTCTATTGTTATCAGTAATATAAATTAAATATTTTCGAAATAATTTATATCTTTCTTCCTGAAAAAAAATGTTTTCAGTCTCGAGTTAATTTATTTCTTATTCCATTTCGAGGAAAAATTTATGCGTCAATTTTGTTTCAAATATTTTTCACAAACGTAGAGCACGTAGGTGTTCTATCCTTTCTTATAAATGAAAGATTAACAGATTCTTCCGTCTGATCACTTTCACATTCTAATCTTATTCGTAGATCGCCTTCAGATCGAATGCATTTCGATGATTCGAATTGTGCAGGTACATGATAATGAGATACGATTTCGTCGATTAATCGACGATATTCCTCAACGAAGTGCAAGTCCAGTTGTAACCAGTATCAAGATTGACGTGTCAATTTATCGTATCCGTGATGCACGCACGTGAATGTCAAAACAATTATCTGAAACTGAATATAGAGAACATCCGATGAAATTAAACAGTTTAATCTTTACGAGCTTGAATCCATATTTCGAGCTATCCTCGAAAATAATACGCTCTTCTATTATATAATAATAGGAAATAGCTGATCGTTCGAAATATTCGTTTATTTTTTTTTTTTCAAATCAAATAAATTTTTCAATTATCGCTCGACTTTCAACATCGATGATATTTATTCATTCGTCTGCTTTATAGGATTTTTCTGTTTTTTTTTTTTAGAAAAAACATATAACCAGATATTATCATTAGAAAATGACTTCTTGATAAATAACAACGATTCTACAATTTACGTTTCAAGCAAGCTTTCCTTATTATTCTCTCATCGCTCTAATAAATTAAACACTTATTTATAATCTTACGAATTTAAATAATTTAAAAACTTGTTTACAAAATATAGTAATGGTTGAATAAGAGGTCGAGTTAAATAAAACGAAGAAAGTTTTAATAATTCACATAGAAATAGAAATATCTTGACGAACATAACCTATAAATATAATATTCCACCGTTAATTAAATTTAACTTTCTTTCTCCATCGCTTCGTTCAATCCAAAACCCCAGGATCATAATTTTTCACACGATTCACGGGATCACACCCGATGCCCCTCTGTAAAGAACAAGCAGAAACAATCATTATCGGCGAAAATACATTTGCGTGGGTCGTAAATATCGATTCGTCATTGTGGCCATTTTCGACGGGAGGAAGTAGGGCGTGACATTGGCTGTGGAGGACCGATTTTACCACGAGTTCGCAACGTGCAATATTCGCATCACCTCGTGCGAGGCCTGGCGGGGTCGTAGCCAACCCCTTTCGGCAATTAACGCGCGCTAATGTGACTTGTTGCGACGATAAATCATTCCTCTTGGCCGCGCGGATAATTTGAACCCTCCCCTTCTGCCTCGCCCGTCCAGTGACGGGTCACAGAGAAATCCCTGGTCGTGGATGGCCGTGTGTTGCGTGGCATAAAAAAAAAAAAAAAAAAAAAATATCGGAGAGACGCGCGGAATGACTTTATGACGGGGATAATTGGGGTGGAAGTGGAATTTTGAACAGCGGTTAGGGTGGCGGAGGGTGGGGCGCGTTTTGCAATTGAAGTGGATTCGCGAATTGAAATGTATTTCGTGGGAAATGAGTTTTTTTTTTTTTTTTTTTTTTTTTTAGATTCGTGAAGCTTTGGAAGGGAATTTGAGGTTTTTGTTTGAGGTAATCGAGTAGAGAGTAAGATAGAAGGAAGAAAGAGTGTGGAGATGATTATATATTTTTAATTTTTTCGAATCTTTGTAATTGGAAATAGATTTGTGAATTGTTGTGAATTTTGACGAATTTTTGATGCTTCTGGATTGTTTTCGAATTTTGTTATTGAACAGAAATAGGGTATTTTTGTTTTAAGACAGTTTTTTAATTGGAATTGTTTTAATGGAAACGTGTTTTTAATTATGAATGGAAATATGAAAGTACATGCATTTGTATTTTTTTTTTTTTATGATATAGTAGAAATAGTTAAAAATCGCGATTATGTATTAAGGATAATGAGGATTTTTAATTGGGATAGTTGCTTCAAAGGATGAATAAAACGATAGCACGAATGATAATTGTGACGAGTCTTGTAAAATTAACTTTAGAACTTAACAGAAGATAAAATACCTTTCTTGTTGAGAATAATGCTTTCCAACCATTTTGTGTCGTGACCTCCTTCGTAATAGCCAAGTAACATGTAAATACCGAATATCTCTTCAATGAATCTTTTCACGAGAAGTACTTTCAATTAAGAATAATCACTGGGTCGCGACCTAGAAAGAAGATAAAATGTATCAATTTTTACAATATTTTACAACAGAATTTAAGACTGGAATAACGTAATGTAAATTCATAATTGAGAATCGTGGAAACAGTGTAACACAAGAGATTGTATTACATGCATATTTGAAATGGAAAACGAAAGATTTTGCTATATTACGCAGTTTAGATTCGAAATTGAGATTACTGTGTGATGGAGACAATACAGATTTGAAACTGGAACGTAGCAGGAACGATAACGTGTTTGGAAGTATTTGAAATATTCGAGTTTGCGGGATGTGGAACAGGATGTGTTTGTTTAATAATATATTATGTGGTGCAAAATTGAAGAGGATAGTTAAGTAAAATGGATTGGATGTTCTGGATGGAGAGACTGAAGGATTTTAAAAGCATCTTCTTCTTATTAAATATGAAATCGAGAGATATACAATCTTTATATCGATATTTCCTTCCTTGTTGAATCGTGATGTTGTCCTCGATTTTTAAAAATTTTTTTAAAATTTATTTGTTTAAAACAACACGTGAATTTTGTTGTTTGTTGAACGTTTGTTTGTTTGGTACAGAGAAACGAGTCAGAAAAATTTTCTAGCAAGCAAGGGGGGGAAAAAACTTTCGTCTCTTTCAACGTTGTTCAATAATTACGATTGCAAAAAGAAATATAAAGGGATGAAAATTCCGGGACAATTACATCTCGAACGAGTAACAAGATTTCATTCAAAATTTAATTGGCTTATCCTTTCTTTTTTCTTCTTTTTTCCCCCCAATTTGTCTATCATGGAATAACCAAGATATAACGCGATTATTCTTTTTATTTTAAATTTTAAACCCGATTATCCTACCCTTTCAACTCTTAGATCGATACTCGGTCAAAGACTTTTTTCTCTTCTCTTTTTCTTTAGAATTTTGTCAAGCATGCCGAGAATACAAACGACTCACTCATTCAACGTACTTTCAAAAATCTCTTCAGATTTTATTAATAATATCGCTCGAGTACTTAGGAGAATTGGAGAGAAAAATTGTTGCTTTCAATTCATCGCTCCGAGTTGGGATAAATGTTATTTCTTTATCACAATTGACATCTTTATTCTGCAGACGTGTTTCAGATTGATTCCGATAATATTCTTTATTATTAAATTTCAATGTTGGATAATAATTATTTCGCAAATAATAAATAGCCTGTCTTTCACTTCAAGTTTTAAAAATAGAATATTTTATTCTTTCATAAGATTTTCTATTTAGATAGTCGCATTTAGACATCTTATTCCATTTGCAATATTAATATTATCCTTTCCTGTTCTATTTTCATTTGCAAGGAGTATTCCAAAAAAATTATTTCACGATTCGTCAAAAATATTTTCCATCCAAATTTGGCCTCCTTAATGATACTTCCAAATGTTATCACGATTGAAAGAACACATTGGCAAAACGGAAAAGATAAAGGCAACTTCTCATTCAATTTGAAAGAAAATTGTGATAGAAGATGGTAGAAGAGAGGAACCCTTTTCACTCGTCTTATCCAACGTATTAATAAATCCCTTCTCGACGAAATTAGCTTATCCTCTTATCAAATAATTATTGCATGGGCAAACAACCAGAGAGATGTTTGTTCTTCCCCTCACAAAGCAGAGGAATTGCAATTTCACGAGATGGATCGATATCCTGGTAAGGAAATCTCCTTTTCTTTTTTTCGAATTATTACAAATTCATTCCTCCTCCTCCTCCTCTTCCTCCGCGTTCTATGACAACAAACAAACGTTTTAATGATTAATTCACGAATCCATCGATAATCGTGGACACGAGTTGAACAAAAGCACGTTCGTGCCATTCCCGTGAAAGTATTTACCCGATACAATTGTCCAGGATGATTATCGATATTCAAAATTTACGCATATTCGACAAAAGTATATTTTTATACATTGATTAATAATCGAAGACAAACATTTGGTTTGCTGCGTCTATACTTTAACGGAGGATTATTAAAATAGTCATAATTGGATACGTACGGTAACAAATGGATAATGATAATTAATACAACCGTTTATGAGAGGCAGAATTTTAATAGAAATTGTGATTCACTGATAATTCACCTTTTATCCACAATCGTTCCTTCCTTAATAATTTAAATTCGAATTCGATTATTTAAAAATTTATTTAAATTCTCCTGGTTAAAAATACCAAACACCATCAGAATCCACCTTCGTTTCTGTAAAATATAAAATATCAAAATAATACAAGATAATAAAAATCTCCCCTTCCGATGAGGCACATCGCCATTTGTTAATTGAAAAACTATTATCTTCCAATTATTATTATTACCAAACCAAAAATTCTTAATTCTCCACCATCTAATTTTCGCCCACAGACTACGAGCAGCGATAATTTCACACAAATCGAGCAGACTCGTTGTTGTTGAATCCACGAGTTAAGTTAACACGATCAGAAACTTAATTCTTCTCCGTCATAATTTCCCTACCGTCTGGGTACCACGAGCCCTGTCGCAATAATTTCACACAATTCGCCAGCACAGGGTTGCTCCCCTCCCCCACGGTTCCACCACAGTTCCACTCCACGCGATTCCTCCACGGTTCGTCGGCCATCAGATTCGCTTCGTCGACGATTTCTCTCTTCCCCCTCCCCCTGTAATTAAAATAAACGGTTAATTAGCCGTGGAAACGGGAAGGCGCCTTCTTCTCTCCCCGGATCCTCACCAGACGAGGATCTGCACTTTTCCAACCGAGGCCTGATCCTCTGGTCGAATGGTCAAAAGAGCAAAGGCCATTTTGTGCTTGCGCCACCCCCTCCCTCCCTCACGTGTCCCCGTTTTGTGTCGCGCCACGTCCTCGCACTTGTTGAACCTCGTTAACCCGAGATTCGATACCGAGCATCGAATCGATCCTCTCCCTCGCTTTTGGTACACACGTTTCGAAAAATTGGCTTGGTTATTGGATTGGTCGTTCATTAATCATTATAATTTTCTTCATTATAAAAGAATCTCCTTTACTTTCTGGTATTATTTACATACGATACGATATTTGGATAAAATGATCTGCGAAAGCTTTACGAATTCTCAAGATACTATTTCTTAATATATTATACTATATTAATATTTCTTACGAATTCTCAGGATAATTTCTTCGATGTGTTAAAAAAGAAAGAAATGTTTCGTCTAATTCGTAAAATGGTAAATAAAATTTGAGGGGAGAAAGTTCGAGGATGGATCGCTGTCGATTTGTAGAATAATTTCTGCTCGAAATGTTAGCTTCCTTCGCTCGTTACTCATCGAGAGCGCGAGACACTTCCCGTATGAGCGGCTTATCCGTTTCATTTTCAACAGCTGGCGGCCGCGTTTGCTCGATAGGGTGGAAAGGGATCGGGCCGATTCCGTTCCGCACGGGTGAATTTTTCACGAGGACCGATCGTGTCCACGTTTCGCCTCGGATCGCGAGGGAAATTTGCGCACGCACGTGCGTGCGTGCGTCGCACATGCGGGATACGCGACTCGACGCGAGAATCGATCGGGAAGAACGCGTGCTGTGATATTACGGGTGGTGGAGAGAACGTGGAATTGTCGGACGAACTCGTGGCGACTTAAAACGCTCTTCGTATCTTTGGTTTATTATTATTATCAAGCGTGTTTCAATCGAGAGGTGAATTTGTTTTAATAAAGCGGGAATAAACAGATGATTGTTCTTCCAACTTTTTTAAAATACTTATTATAATTGTGTATTTATAGGAAATTTTAATCGTTTAAAAATTTATGCACGATGATGAAAGATGGTAAAAAGGAGATAAAATATTCGAAGAGGATATTACGATATTTAATTAGAGTGAACTGGATTGCTGTATCTGCAATTTAATTATTCTTGTTTTCATCGAGATAGTTTAAAAGTTCAAATGTAAATATTAAGATGACGAGGAGGCGTGCTTTTGCAGTAGGAATGCGGGTTTAATCTTGATTGCATACAATTGTTAAATTGCAATTATTAAACTATAAATTAAAATAAAGGGAATGTAAATTTTATTCATTGTAGAGAAAATGTTGAACAAAAATTCGTTTTATTATTATTCATATATTTTTTTCTATAATATTTATCACAATACGTTTCTTCTTATTTATCAGTAATTGCATCTTTCATTAAATTGAAAAATTATTTCATAGAAAAAAAAAAAATTCGATTCCTCTGTTGATAAACCATCTGCGCGAGAAATTGATTCTTTTTTTCATTTTTTGAATTTATACAATTCAGCGAGATTTTTATGTATTGTATTAAGGGAACGTTTCGTGATTTTTGATAGATAGATTTTTGACGTTGCTCGTCACTAAATTTCAATAACAGATGATTAAAAATAATAGGGAGAAAAATATTTTCAAGCATCGATGATAATATTAGTCGATGCAACTTCGTGACTAATTTGTGCATCTGTCAATGAATTTTTGTAATCGAATTTCATACTTTTTGCGTCGACTTTTGATCGTATATTGACAGATATATTTTTTTAAACAATCTTTGTTTAAAAAAAAATCGCCAATTATAAATCCTCACGACTAATTTTTCACGAAAAAACAAATCGATCGAATTATACCTCATTACCAAAAATTACAATTGATCAATTTATTATCCGAGTATTATAAAAATAATACTTTTTCATCATATCAATTATAAGTTATATTCATAATATAAAATTCATAATTCCAATTATAATCTCGTCTAAAAAAAAAAAAATCGATATTTTACCAGTTTGATATTCCAGAACAGTTATATTCAACATTGAATAAAAAAATAGAACCTATCGTTAAAAGATTAAAGAATTCTCTTGATTTTATCCCAATTTTATAAATTTTATAAATTAAATTACCGCAGGCACTGCGAGAATATTTTTTCTAGAACGAATTGTAAAAAAGTTCTTCGAATCCAGTGTTGTTCCACGATCCATTCGGAATACAAAAGTGGTCCTCGTTTGCACGAATTCGAGAACAAATCCTCGAATGGTGGAACCGGCGAGCGGTTAATCGCCGCACGCCTTCCGAGATCCGGGATTAACGATCTGAGGTTCTAGAACAAACATTCCGGCTCGTGACTGTGCCAGTGGTTCACGTATATGACGATTGAACCCGTGTCTGACTTGCGACGCTCTCCGTCAGGATTTTCCTCCCGTTTATCGCGGCCGATCATCCGCCGGATCCCAAAATAAGACACCTAAGTTTTATTTATCATGGTTCCGCGCAACAATTCCATCTCTATTCTTCTTTAAATTGTTGCTTTCTTCTTGGATGAAAGAAATTGAATTTTCTTGGATATTTCTTTTTTTTTTTTTTTTTGATTTTTCGAAGATTCGATTATTTCTTATTATAAACTTGTTTAATTTATAGATTTACGAAGCAAGATCAATTACGTGGAAAAAATTGGAATCTCGCTTGTAACATCGTTTATGGTATTACGTGGGGCCAAATTTCAACACACGAATATGATGCAAATTGTAATAATATAAACATCAAAATGTGTTAAAGCAGTAATTTAGATTTTCACTCGTATATAATGAAATTATCGTAATTCTATCGCACGTTATCGTTAATGAGATTAGTACGATGTTGAATATATGATTTCTTTGTAAAATTTGTATAATTATTCATAATTGTATCGCACAATTTTACTGTATATTATTAACAAACGAGATAACCACATTTCTATATAAATATTTCAATTGTTTTAGAATTTTTTAAATTTGTAATAGATATTTCAACATTTTTTTATTATACAAAATCATAATCCTCCAAACTGAGCTTGCCTTTCGACTTCAAACTCATCTCAATCTTGTGTATGACTACTAACCCACTGCAATAATCTACAAATATTTAACAGCTTGCGATTGAAAAAAAGAAAATCACAATTTCTTCTACGTATTCGACTCGAAACTTAAAAAATTCCAGACGTAAGAATTTTCGAAGCCTTCCGATCCTTTTCAACAATCTTACGAATCTTCTCTTTCCTCTCAATCAATTCTCAAATAAATGACAAATAGCTTGAGTAAAGTACTCAAGCGAAACCGCATTTATTCACGTTGCATAGGTATCCCTGCTGCTTAAAACTCTAGAACTCGCGGCGCCTCGTATCCGAGAGATTTGGAAGGGGATTGCAAAAAGCTCGTGGGAGTACAGATCTAAATTCCGAAATTTTGCGCTTTCGTCGCGTAAGCTGATTACTCTACTACCACTGGACGAAGCCGAAATTTCCAGCGAGGCTTCGGTGTTTAACCACCGATCGATATCCCGATACACCTGTTCCGCGCCAAGGAAAAAGAGAGCGAATCCTCCCTCTCTCCCTCTTCCTTTTTCTTTTCCATCCTTCGTCGAGGGATGTCGGGAAACAAGAATGGGGGAGAAGGGAGGGAGTAGAAATAATAAAAAGGAACCGAAACTAATCGACGACGGCGCCCGTCCACGGAGCGCAGAATTTCCTGAATTTCGCCCGATTTCGAAATCGGACGATACCAGTCGTTTGAGTGGTAGACGACGTGTCCGAGAGTAGCTCGTTGCTATAGAAACCTACCTCTCCCTCGTTGTGGTATGGGTGGCGGTGGGCTATGTCAGAGGT
Source organism: Apis dorsata (assembly GCF_000469605.1). Lineage (NCBI taxonomy): Eukaryota > Metazoa > Arthropoda > Insecta > Hymenoptera > Apidae > Apis > Apis dorsata. Next base: position 211,682 of record NW_006263447.1, read on the forward strand.
TCTCAAAACGTCGTGTGTGGTGCTGGATGGTGGTTCTACATGTGCACGGGGTGAAATCTGACGTGGCAGAATGACCGGCAAAAATGCGATGAAAGGATGGAGCGGAAGAATGCTTGGGCCGATGGCCGAAAGTGACAAAGGAGGAGCGGTGTTGAGAGAGAGAAAAAAAAAGAATATCATTTCGGGGATCGTGTCCATGAGGAGGGGGAGAAAGAGGTGTGCTTGATTTTGAATTTTTTTCTTGGATCAAAGAATTGTGAATCGATTCGCCGTGGATTATTTTGAAAATACACGCGTGTTTCTTTTGGCCATAACTCGTTTTTGGATAAATTATTATAAGAAATTATCTTAGGAATAGAATGGAATGATTGGA
>NW_006263447.1:212320-217633 GCF_000469605.1 Apis dorsata
AGCGATAACTCGTTTTTGGATAAATTATTATAGAAATTGTCTTAGGAATATTCATTCATAGAATGAATGATTGAAGATCGAACGCGAGTGTATTTTAAATATGGAGTAGATGGAGAGAGAGGAAGATGTAGAGCAGTTTTTCACTTCATCCGAAGTTAAATTGCACCTCGTTTCTCGATTTTTGCGTTTGTTTCGGGATAAATCCTTCTTCGTTCGAGTGCTTTAAAGATAAGGGATGAGATGTACTGACGCGGAGGAACGTACATGATGGTAACGCTTTAGCGCGGAGGCCGTTGAACTTTGGAATGCGTATAACCTCTGGTGCTCGAGCTATATCTCGATAAATCAGATTTTCTACGTTTGTTTTTATTACTATTATTGGATTCCGTTGATCCGCGTTGCTGGAAATATGTACACTTGTTCCACATAATCGTTTTATGGCGCGATGAAATATTTAACACATTTCGAACGGATGAAATATTGTAATTTTGAAACTTAAATGGATAAAGAATTCTTCAGAATTTTTCAATTCGAATAAATCGATGAGATCAAATTTTTCTCGATAGATTGATTTCTTTTATGATAGTGCTTAACACCAATACCTTTGTTGCAATATATATATATATATATATATACAAAAATGGAACATAAAATAAATCCTTCAAATTCAAAGAAAAAAAAATTATTTTCCAATATTATCTCCATTCAATAACAACACCTCCTTTCCAATAACACGTATCAAACAAGCATCCAATAGCCTCCGGACCCCGTAATTTTTCTATTTATAATCCGATATCGTCGGAGAATCAAATGCCTCCCCTCTCCCCAATCAAATCTTTCCGAGAAAATACCAAGAAATATCGAATGCGGGGCCACGTACGCCACGTTCCTTCGCCAGACATCGCGAAGAAGAACTGGGACAAACTAGTCAAATATCCGGCGGAAGTGGCAGACATTTCCTCGAATACGATGCCCCTTCATCACCGTGCATTTCCCTCGATTCGATGAAATTCCTCGGGGAACGAGTGCGATCGATTTTCTTCTCCATAAAATTCCATTCCGAAACCGAGCTCACTTCCAAGTCTGTCAATGGTAATGGGCACGATGATCCTCCTCCCCCCTTTTTTCGAAAATTCGACTCTCGTCTTCGTCGCGGTGGATAAAAGATTGGGCGTTAAGCCGATGGAACGATCCAAGTTTCCCTCCGCCGATTTCCCCGGGAAACCATTGCCGGCCAATCTAAATGGAATGGAGTACAACAGGGATGGATCGTGGACTTATTGTTAGAGTGGCTTTTCACCCTCAGGCAACTTCGTGTACCGCGATAAACCCCGGAGATGGAAATCGGAACCCGTATTTACGGATGCCCGGTCGCGGTGCGGAATTTGTTCCCTCGTAAAGAGGCAGATCGACTTTCCCCTATACACGTCGACTATCCCCCTACTGTTTCTAGTTCTACTACCTAGTGTTTGTTTATCCCCTTCTTGCTTGTATTCCTTCCAGTTTATATTTCTTTTCTCTTCATCCCTCTTGCGTGTGTGTGTGTGGATCCTTGTTTTTGGATCGATTAGAATTGCGAAAAAGAAAAGATTTTAATATTCTTCTATTCTCCCTGATTGGATATTTTATATTTGGAGAGATATTTGGAGAGAGAAAATTGTAGAAATTGTATTAATATATTTTCTTTCGTGTATTTTGCATTTATGCAAAGAATAATTGATGAATTAATATTTGATACAAAAATTGATTAATAAATATGAAAAATAACTTCCTCTGTCCATATATATCAAAATCTATTCAGCCTTTAACGGGTGAACGCTTTTAAAAAGCCACGAAAATACTTTTTTCTCCTCTCGTTTGATTTCTCCTCGATTTGTGTTTCGCTGCCATTTTTTCATATTCAGTTTGAGGGAAACAGGTCGTTGAGCGTGAAAATTATGGGGGAATATAAATTTCACGGGGAATAGACACGGAATATGTCGCCTAGTCGATTCTTGTCGATGCACATTGGGATTGACTCGTCATGATGGTGACCCATTCGAAAGATTGAAAGTTTCTTCCCTCTTCGCGATTTTTTGTATTCATTTCTTTCATCGAATCGAGAATTTTGAAACTGATTTTGCCATTTATTACAATTTGACAGTGTCCTCTTTCCATTCTTTCAATTGAATCTTTTATTATTATGGACGAACAGTTTTTATATTTGAATATAAAACAACAATTTTTTTTTTATGGACGAAAAAATATTTTCATCATTGGAAAGTAAATTAAATCCAAAAGATGTAATATTATTCGTATTAATCAAACAAATTTGCAAATAGATAACATTGTAATCTATTAATTTTTTAAATTCATCTTGTTTTGTGATATAACAATCGAAATATCATTACCTTAAAATAAATCTTAAAATAAATGATTTCGTGGATGGAAAATAAAAGGAAGCAAGGTGTCCTTCGAATAAATTTTCCTTCGTTTTATTGGACGAGTTTGCATTGATGTAGATCGAAGGCTATTAGCCAGTATTATCTCTTCGATGATGCATCATCATTATCGCTAAAATGTTGTCTAATAAAGATGTATGTGCATTCTTGTTGCCGGGCCTATTAATCAGATTCCTGCGCAGGACGTCTCATTACGAGTTAGGCGACACAACTGGAGCAGCTTTGGGCGCGTTTACACGCGTGTCACTAGGCTAATGTGGGTTAATCAGCACATCCATTCCACCTCTTGCCACGTTTGCCTCTCTCTGTCGTTTAAACTTGCCTTTCGACCGACTGACTGCGCGATAATCCAAACCACTTTAACTTATTAAAAATATTAAATGACAGTGAATTTTTTGTCTGAAATGAAAAATCTTCTCCTTTTCTTTATCTTTAACATTGATTAAATACTTTTAAAAATGATATTATTACCTTCTATAATATATTGTAATATAACATGTATAAAAAATAATCACATCATTGTTAATTGAACGAAGAGGAGAGATAATTAATGAATTTTTGAAACAGATAGAGATGGTTTTTCATCAGTGTGGAAAATTTAAATCGGGCTATCGATGGATTCCTGGACACCTTTGAGTATATAGAACCGGCCTCAGGATGGCGATGTGAACATTCATGGAACTTGGAGATTCAATACATACGATTTCGGGCTGTTGATAGCCGATATGACCAATTTCGGTCCCGCGGGATCCGGCATAAACGACCAGAGGTCTTGTCGACCCTGACGCGACAGATGCTGGACATTTGGAACGCGATAGCAATAATTCTAAATTCATAGGATCCGATACACACGATTCTGGATGTGCGGATTGATCCAGGACGAACTTTGACAGAGAGAGAATCGATAGACTATCTCGATTACGTAGAATCGAAATTTAGATAGAAGATGGATATAGAAATCTGGGATACACGCGTGGAACATGATTAAATTTGAAGAAATAAAATTCCACAGTCTTGAAACTTTACGATACTACATTTTTTATTGATATTATTGAATTTTGAATTTATATATAACGTAATAAAATAAGATTTGATAAGAGGTTTGCGCATTATATTAAAAAAAAGAAAAAAAGGGGGAGTCGATATAACACTGTCGAATGAGAGGATCTTTGCAGAGACATGTCAGAAGCAGAATTTAATCATTCCAGTGCAATGGACTTTAATTATTGTACGCGATCAAAAGCCTTTGAGGCCTTTCAAAGGTTTCACCAAAGTATCCAGGAACTTGGTGGTTTCCAAAGATGTCTGAGGATATTACGATATCTGGGGACCTAGGAGATGCTAGGGTACCCCAAACATCTTAGGATGTTTTGAGGTATCGGGATATTTAGGATTATTCGAGGATATCCAAATCCTCGATTTAGGACAATTTAGACAGTTTAGTATCCGTGATATAACATGCAACAAGAAACTTTTGAGATTTCGAGAGGTGTTGTCATTGAAATTTTCTTAAAGAATAAGACTTGCCTCCCAGAAAAGCTCTCTCCCCTCAATTCCTCAACCTTTCCATCGAAGCCTTTGCAATCCCTGAAACCTTTCCAATGCTATGGAACTATCTCGCAATTTGGTATCGTAAACTTGAATATTTTAATCCTTTTCTCAACCAAGTTATCTTATCCGGATTATGTGACATTTTCGTGTCAAATTTTTTTATCTATTCTGATATAATAGAATTTATTTCAAAAAGATTCTTTGAAACTCTTCTTGCTTCCTAATCTTTATTTCACTCGGAAATCGTTTAATCGCGAGTATAAATATCTTTTACAATTGTAGAGACTGTGATTTAAATGATAATGAATATCTTCGAAATACGAGTCTAAGAAAAAAAAAAAAAAAAGAAGAGAAGACAAGGAGAAAGAAGTATACGATGAAACTTGGTCTTTATGTAACTAAATATGGTGTCTCTGAGTGCTCGTACCATTTTATAGCACCTGAAGAGAATTGAAAGAAGTGGCACTTTTAAATCCTAAGGTTCCAAGCAAATTTAGTTCGTGTAATATTTTAATATAAACGGTACGATACGAAATACGATATTCCGTGAGAATATAAAGAATTATTGGATCCCATTAGTTCTTTTTATTTCTCATCGTTCCATCAGTTTCTTTTATCAGTAATTTTTCATCATAATTAAAAAAACGTTCCATTAATGACTATACATTTGAGAAACAATATAATACACGATTAATTAATTGATAATAATTACTTTTTCTAGACAAAATATAATTGTTAATCAGTTAGATTCTTTGTAAACAAGTATAAATATAATACGAACGATAAAATATTCTTATTGTTTTAAGTACATTATCTAATTGCAATAACTCAAAAACTGTGTCCTTTTTTTACTTCTCAAAATTAGGTTAAATAATTTCTATTTTCAAATTACTTCTGTTATTCTTTCCATAAACTCAATCATCCTCGTAACCAACCTTTCAATTTTTCCTAAATAAAATAAAAAAATCAACTAGAAGAATTTTTCTAAAATTCCTCGTAAATTTAATAGATATAATCTACCTTAATTAGATCTCATTATCGTATTCCAATTTTTCAACCACCGCAACCACCCCATCACGTTGATTAACGTTGATTAATCTAACTTTTCCCAGATATTTCGAGAGTCAATTAGAAAAATTGACTCGAATAAAATTGCAAATCTCTCTTTTAGTCTTATTCCTCTTCCACAAATTCAACCAAAATACAACCCCATCGTGTAACAGCCAACGTCTCGCTATAACTCCTCTCTCGTAACGTGCCACGCTCCTATTATCCATTTTCGTGTTTCCTAAAAAAAAAAAAAAAAAAAAAAAAAAAAAAA
>NW_006263447.1:217803-219111 GCF_000469605.1 Apis dorsata
TCGAGGCGGAATGCGGGTCACGAATGCACACACGAGCAAGGAGGGAGAGGGGGGAAAGTTTCGCGACGTTTACACGATATTTCTCACACGTGGGAATAATGGAAGCACTTGGCACGAGTGACGACGCAGCTGACGTTAATTATCCTAATGAATGAGAATCCCTCCACCTTCGTGACTAGCGCGAAATTGTCCCCGCGAAGTAGAACCGGTTCACTTCCTTCGTCGACACAGTAAAATTCTCGAATCTATCGAAGGATAATGCATAATGATTACAATTTGTTCATCTAAGTCTTCATTATCGTCGATTATAATTTTTGTAATTAAATTGGAAAAAGGATTAACATTCTCTTTAATGGATAATAATATTATAAATTTTGGAAGTAATTTTGCATTGACCCAATTCTCTTCTTAATTTGACACAATTTTTATGTAAAAGATAATGTTATTCTGCCAATTGTAAAGATACTAATTTTGTGATTATTACACGCGAAGATAAGAGTAATACAAAATTGAACAAATGAAACTCGATAAAATGTAATTTATCAAATGTAAATATTCTTTATTTTCGATAAGATGAGTAGAAAATATTAATCAATTTACGAGGAACACGCGTTTACTTTTCACACACGAATCAACAATTTCCAATTATATCAAAGTAATAATAAAATTGTATAAAATTTCGTTCATACATACATAAACGTAGAAAATTCGTAAGTTAAAACGTTTATCGCGAATACAATCTTCCTTCCAATGATCGTATCTCGTTGTTGTTTCCACTCCTCTCGTTGTTGTTGCCATCCGGCCCAGTTTTCCCCCACACTTCTCTGGACCTTGGCTGAATTCGAGGAGAGAGACAGATTTGGATTCGAGCAAGGGGAGGGGGAATAACGCGGCGATAGCCGAGCGAGTGGAAATGTTTGAACGCGTTGGAACAATGGAGAGAGGAGAAGAATGGCGCGTGACACGGAATTTAAGGGAGTAATCTCCGAAAATGTTGCCGCCGGTGGAAGGCGTAAAAGTAATCACATATTTTCTCCTCACTTTTTCTTTTTTCCTTTTCTCCTTTTTTTGTTAGGAAAATGAGGGTACGCACAACCTCTGCCTCGGTATCGTTTTTTGCCCTATGGCTTTTCTCTTGCAACGCACGACTTCTTAACGCGAGAATGCGATCCTCTTGGGTGGATTTTAATACGGAGCGGTGAAGAGGATTAAAAAGTGGAAACGGGATAAACGACGAGGGGTGTGTACGCGAGGGGTTGTTTTTTGTATTTTCTTTTTCTTTCTTTCTTTTTTTTTTTTTTTTTTGAA
>NW_006263447.1:219350-232824 GCF_000469605.1 Apis dorsata
ACTTCTTGATGTTATGAAATTTTTTGTTGTTGAAATTTACGAATTCTGTATTTTTTTTTTTTGGAAAGAATTAGAAAGGTAATGAAATTATCATAAAACTTGAACTCTAGTTTCCTCTTCTTTCTGCGTGCTGCGTTTAATTAATTATTTTATCTCTTATCTACAACTTTCATTATTGCAGAATAGAAATTCTTCTTTGATTAAATTGTTAACCAGATGGGGAACTTGGAATTCTGTTATTTGGAATAAGACCTCGCCATTTCAAAAATAACAATCTTCGAAAGAACATTTACATTCAAATCCTTTTGAATCTTTGTTCACAAACTTGATGTCAACTTAAACATTCGTAAATTATTTTCACGTGGAAACGTTCGCAACGTCGTCCCTCGATCTAACTTTCGATCTTCCGCATCGCGAATTTTAATTAATTAATTAATCGAAAATAAATCGTCGACAATTTTCAAAATATCCATCAAGTTTTCGACACACGCGTATATATAATTTTTAATCAAGATCAATTTTAAATCATTTCCATAACTACGCTATGCGTGGAAAGTTTTTGGGTTTATCGTTTTATTTATTATGCGAGCATAGCGAAAGACGAAAGGTGGTAAATAACGAAAGTTATTTCAATGTAGGGGGGCCGTAAAAACGTGAAAGGGATGCGAGTGAAAGGGGGTTGACTCCGAGCCGGAGTTAGCGAATGATCCATTTTTCTTCACTTCGCGGATTTATGGCGCATTTACGTGGCCGAGACTTTTCGAATAAATCCACCCTGCCGGGGATGATAATGGAGAACCGTGGACCATCCCGTGGAAACAATGTAAAAGCCCGGTAAAATCTTGTAAACAGAATTTCTGAAATTTCCTCGAATTACCAAATTATAGGAAACTCGCAGAAATATTCGAATCCGTGCGATTTTGTTTTAACATCGAAGGGGGAATGTTGCAGGAATTTTAATTATTTAAAGAGAATCGCTACCGATTCCAGTGAAATCCAGTGGTTCCTTGAAATTTCCTTATAACAAAATTTCTTTATAACTAAATTATATCCTTAAAAAAGATTATTCAAAAATGTTCCGTAAAAATTACCAAAAATTTTACAAAATCAAGGAACAAACGTTGCTCGACCTCGAAACTATCCTGAATTCAAAAATTCCTAATAATCGAGCCATCTCGAATTTATTAAATCGCACAGAGGGAGGGGTTAAAGATAAATCTCGGCTATTTTCTCGGAGGAGGGGAAAGCGCTTCATTTACCTTTGAATTATTCCGCCGTCGAAACGCTTGCTCAGCGTCGCTCCCTCTTTCCTCCTCGCGCTTTAAGGATTTTCCACGATCGACGTTTCCACCAACACCGGAATAATTCACGCATCTCAACCGCCAACTTCCTGCAGGATTACAATTTCCTGGACGATCCCCCGTATCCTCTTACCTCTCGCCAACCTCCTCGATCTTTATTCCCCTCCCAATTCTCAACCATCGTGGGATACGATGACCGTCTCCTCTCCTCAGTGGGGGAGGGGAAGCTCCTCGATCAGGTGATCGTGTATCTGCCGTGAATTCTAGACTCGTCTTAAATTCAATTGAATTCGTTGCACGAGAAATAGGATTAACGTGAACTGGATATCGGAGAGGGGTGGATAAAAGAGACGTTGAGGAGGAGTTGAGTTGCATTGTTTCTTTTTGCAAGCGAGAATTTTTTTAATGAACTTTTATCTTTCAACATGTGCGCTTTTGCTAGCTGGATATTTTCAGTTTTATTCTTTTCGTGTTTTGCACGGTGGATTGAAATTTGTTGGAATTTGTGCAATTTCAATTATGTTTCTTTGTTGTTCCACACGCTTCTCGCGTTTCATCTATTCGTATTGTACAATGTGTTACTGATAATTATAAGCATGATCGATATCTAATGGCGTTTAGACTTATCTTTAAAATTTTTCGTCGTGGAGAATATTTTATCGTGAATTTAATGCAATTGCTCAAAGATTAGATCATATATCCTTCAATTTCTGTAATAAAAATCGAATTCAATTTTTTGATAATATCAATATTAAATAAAATATAATTCATTCATACGTTGTCAATTAAAATTCTTCAACGATCGATATTGACATTGACATCCCGCTTCGATTATTTCGATCTTCAAACAGAATCGCACGGTTTAATTTTCTAATTTAACAAGGAACGATCGCCTCATCTTTTCGAAACATTCAATCCATTCACCGTTGGAAATAAGAGGAGAGTATAAATGCCCGAGAGATCTCGAATGTGGAACGTATCACGAGGGACCATGCACAATATATGTATCCTCTTTCGTTTTATCATCCCTCGTTTGTTTCACCCCGCGAACAAGCATCTAACGTCTTCTTGCATTCCAGGAAGATGCGGCCACGGGTCTCCCTGCGAGCAGCTCTGCTACGAGCTTCACGATGGGATGTACGAGTGCGATTGCAAGGACGGGTACATCCTTCATAAAAATGGATACAGCTGCGCCGGTGAGTTCACCTTTTTATAAACCCATGCCACACGAATCTTTCTTCGATTCGTCGAATCCTCCGTGAAATTGCTTCCAAGTGAAACTTGGATTTCAAAATCTGTAAAAAATGTGCAGCTCTCTAAATTGATTAAGTTCTGCGAATTTGTAAATATTTCATTTTATTTTTTTTTTAGAAATGTTGATTAGAGATAATCGGTTTCTTTTTTTCTTAAAATATTCAATTATTCTCTAAAGTCGAACGAAAATTTTGAGATTACGAGTGATAATTCAACAGGTAGAATAAAACTTCGTTTTTATTATACATCTTGATGAAAAATTGAAATCAACGAATAATTCCTCTTTCCTCTACTTTAGAATCATTTCTAAAAAAAAAAAAATAAAATGAAATATTCACAACGATTCGCAGAACTTAATCAATTATGGAGAGCTTCACCTTACAGATTTTGTATCCCATCCACGCCTCGAAATCTTACGCGATAAGCATCGTCATCCGGGAAAAAATTCCGTCATCCGAGCGAAAATCCTTCGAGCGACACGTAATCAGTGCTCGCGTGCCTTCACACTTCAGACTTCGCATCCAAGAAAATTCGCGTCGCGACGCGAGGATGGATTTTTTCCCGTATCAAGAGTCTCTCGACACCAGGGGACGGGGAGTAATAAGAGTATCGGGGAGAAAAGGGTCCATGAGTTGGGGCGGGAGTTCCGTTAGGGCGCGATAAACGCACGATTCGACGTTCAATTTGATCGCGAGCCCTCAGTCGTCTCGAGACGCTCGGCTCGTGTTCCAGCTTTTTTTTCCTCCGGCTTATCCCAGGAATTGAATCCTCGACAAAATCGTAGACAAAATCGAATCGTGTTCCTCCAGAGTCTTAGTCGAATCTCTTGTAAACGATGATTTTTTCCCGCGTATATATAAATTCCTTCTCTATTATCGATGGAGAAATTTTCGAAGCTATTATCGATCGTTGTACACGTTTTTTTAAAAAGAATTCGTGCACTATTCCAAGTATTCTTCGTGTTTCAATTGTTATAAATTTTTCGAATAATTCGGGTAACGAAGTTTTCGCGCTGCCAACTTTTCAAAGATCTTTCGTTCGTTTCAGAATCGCTTTCAGAAACTTCTGAATTCTTATACTAAAAATCTAATGAATTTTTTCGCGTCGCAAAGTTTTATATATTGTTATATTTCACTCTCTTCCGTTCGAAAGTTTGAATTTTTATGAATTTCAGAAGAAGAATTGCGAATCTAATGAGGTTTTCGTGTTCGCGAAGTTTGTTTCAAGAAGGAAAGAAAAATGTTTGTACGATAAAATTGCGAACACAGAGAAAATATTTTTATATTTATTTGTTTGAAGAATGGACGCACGAACAATGAACGCGTTAAAGTTCTAAAGAGATATACGAGCGAAGAGTATCTCGTACCGCGCTATAGCTTGTTCCACGTGGACGTGTTTTTCGCCGGTGCAGAAGAAATTTAATGAAATGGGCGAAACGTGGAAATATCAAATTAAAAGTCGGTTTAATTAATGTAGTTTTAAAACGAGTTCTTCCCACCCCGTACAACCGTTGCTTCGTCATAATTCGTTGTTCCCTTTGTGTATCAAAATGAACGTACCATCGATGTAAAAAATCTCTCCTGAAGAATATTCCTGATTTTCTAAAGATCCCTGTTATTTTCATATTTTCAATTCATCCAATTTAACTCAGTTACCTTATCGAAACGAGACATAATTATATATATTGAATTTGTAGATCACAATGTATTACATACCAATTTTTTCTTTTATTAAAATTGCAAGAAATAAAATTAATTTTAGGTATTATTTTCTCAATGATTCGAAATATTCAAGTTTTAATGCTCTCACGTTATAAAAAATACTTCCAATTGAAAAAAAATTAATGAAAATTTGAGATTTCCATCGAAATTATTTCGTGGAAAAAATTTTTTAATGAAATCAAAATACGTAAATTTCCTTGTAAAATAAATACCTTCACGAATATTTCTGCTATAGACGTATATAATACAGTAATATTCTACAAAAAAAGTGATTTCTATTTAACGAAAGCAAATTCCCGAAATTGTAAAATTATTGATTCGGGCAGAACAATTTTCAATCGCCGATTATTCATCGATTCCCGAGCGCAACGAAAAACGTTTAACATGACGATGAAGGGTAGAAATGTCTTCTCGGCAAAACCAGTTGAAAGCACGTACTTCATAAACGTGCTGCAATAATTCACTCGTCTCGTCTCGTCGCGTTCCGTTTTGGTCAGGCTGCAACAAGAAAATTGCGGGGGTGAAGTTGCTTGGTTATTATTAATAATGAAAACTCGACTGTTCCAATCTTGTTGTCCAGGAACGATCCTTTCTCTCAAAGAAAATCGGAAATAAAGCTCGATCGAGAATCATTGTTTCGAAACAGGGAAAATTATGTAACGTTGTATGATGAAAAACTGACAAGATTTCGCGCAGCATAAGTCAATATCGTTTGATTTAATCTAACTTCTATTTAGTCTAACGAATTTGCTTTGGATAGAGTTACTTTGGATAAATTTACTTAATAGGATCAAGTCTGTTCGTAGCCCCTGAGATTCGTTGTTCGAAGGGTTTAATATTTAATTCCTTGTGTTCTTCAAGAGAATTTTATAAAGAATTCGATTAGGAACAGGTATTTACCATTTTTGGGTATTCAATTATTTACTATTATCTTTTTGAAGTAGATTCGCTCCAATGGTACTCGATCGTTGGTGATCTTGAAGAATTACCTTTTAGGATAAAATATTAAAAATTTTCGAGAGTTAATTATTTAAAGTTGTTTACCACAGCAGTCAAGTACCCCCGTTTCGAACGAACTGTTGGAATATTATATTCCCGATATTTTATGTATATCGTGTATTTCCCGTCACATTTAAATTTTCCATAAATGCATAAAAATCCCCGGCAGACATGTACGCACAATTTCCAACGGCGCAATTTCAATATTCTCCCTCTATTTACCAAAATGTATATACAAATATATGGCGGTGATATAGAGAAGAAAACGCGAATCAAAAGCGGGGGAGGGAGGGGAGGGGGAAAGCAGGCTCGTTCGCGCGTAAATTGTGCACCGACGTGACACCAACCACGCCGTTTTGCAACCGTTTCAAAGATCAGGGAGCGTGCACTGTTGCGAACGTCGTTGATGCGGCTCTCGTCGGGCTGGCCGCAACTCGGCGGAAGTAGTTACACCCCGATGGCCCTGAGGAGAGAAGCGTGAGAGGAGAAGCGTGGTCGTCGGCCAGATCCTTGATGGAAAGGTCTGGTGCTCGTTCGAATCGAAAACGAACCGCACAAGTTCGAGGCGGGTTCAACAGTTTGGAAATAAGTAACCGAGTTTCTGCCAAAGCCTGGATTGGATAATGTTTTCCCCGTTTCAAAAACTGTGTGCGCACGAAGACTGTGATGCATTGCGAGAAATATTGATTGTATAACGGCGATTGGAGAGTTGTCGAGATTGTTCGAAAGGATGGATTTAGAGATTGAAATTATGTAGGGAAGTTTGAGGGAGAAACTTTTTCCGTGTCAGATGTTTTTACATATGTATGAATGTGCCGACATTTGTTTATGCAAATTCGTCAATTTGTGAATACGGGGGAAAAGAAAATAAGGGGGATGCGCATAGAAATTTGTCTTGTTTTCTAAACTGCGAATATTTTGCATATTTTCATATCCACAAATGTAACGAATTAAAAAATAATGAAATGTTTTCGCTCCAATAACGAAACTTTCGAATATAGTCTGCTAACATTCTACTTTCTTTCCACTTATACCTTTACGCGTATTCATCCAGTTATTATTCCAAAAAAAGAAGAAAGAAATGATTTGAAATTTGACTTTCTCTTCCAACGTCGTTCCAACTCTCACAAGTATCGAATACATCAATCTCCACGAACGTTTCCGAAATTTACTTCCCTTTCTGCCTGTCATCCCTTCGAAAATTCCCTCGACTATCCCCTAGCTCGTCAGTGAAAACTCGTCACACGACGAGGAGCATTCCATCCGGTGGTGGAAAGATGGATCGCGTTTGTTGTAGACGAGCGAAAAAAGGATAAAAGAGAGAGAGAGAAAAGGCATTCGAATCTGTCTTGTGCGGGGGTGGAGAACTCGAGCGTCAAGCTTCTGACAAGGGATCGCCTCGGTTGTATGCATGTATAATACGTGTGCACACGCGAACGACCCCTTTTGCCCGCAAATCGACTCCGTTTTGCACGTTCATCGCGCCACGCTGGCCGGCATTCAAATAACTGTGCATCAGGCTGCTTACACGCCGATACGGGACGCCATTGAAACTTACACGGCGCGGAAAGATTATCGGAGAATCGTTTGTTCCGCGAGACGGGGCGCAATTTCATGGGCGAAAGTGACGATCGACTCCCTTCGAAGTGTTAAATATTAGATCTAGGAATTATTTTTTTGTCACTTGTGTATTGGTTTATTTTTCTCTTTTTATCGATGAATAGGGGAGATAAGTGAGTATCATTCGAGGAATTAATTAAGGGAGGCGATTTGAAAATAGTTTTACCCTTCTGTTTCTTTCAATGATTTTCCAATATTTTTAATTTTGTTTCGATAATTGTCAATATATAAATGCTCGTTTCTGAACGTTTGTTTTTGAAACTTGGAGAAAAGTAGAGGGGTAATAATGAATGAAAAGAATTTTGGATAATCTGCGGTTTAAAAATTTGAAAACTTGGAAATATAAGTCGAATACGTGTGCAAAAATACGAAATGCGAATGGAGTTACTTACGTTGTTTAGGATAGTTTCAGCTTTACATTAAGTACTTTTATTTCGTTTCTAATTCTTCCTTTTTTTCTTTTTAATGTCATAAATATCCATAATGAAGCGAGTTTGTCGCAGAAACCAAGCCAAGATGAGACTGTATATACATAATCAATCATAATACAATGAAAAAATTATTTTATATTCTCTGACTTATCTTTTCTTGTAAAATCATCCCCTAAAGTATAGTTGTGGTATATAATTCAGTAATTTGAATATCTCTTCTACTATAGGTAGCTTGTGAGACGAAGATACAGAGATCACGTAACCCTATATGCATTAATCCATTCAAAAGTTCAAAAATTCTATTCAAATATTCTACTCGGAATAATAGCACCCTCGTTGACCTGTTTTTTTTTTTCACGTAAAATCATCCTTTTTGAACGATATTTCGTTCCAGTCACGAATTTGAATTTTTCATATCAGTATTCTATGGAACGTTCATCTCGAAGAGAATAATTTGAATATTTTGAAAAGAAATTAGAAATTAGAAATTTTATCATTCGAAGAAAATGTTATTTAAAAAAATATACGTTTGAAAATCAATCATATATATTCGATTAATTCTGAATGTACGTAGAAATTATAATATCCATAATATTAGCCAAGTTTAAATTCTGAAATAAATTATATTTAATTTTCTTGAATATTCCATATTCCATATTACAAATAATTTTATTATCCTTGTTTCTCGGCTTACATTAAACTATTCCAAGTATTCCTATTTATATTATATTATATTATATATGAATTATTGAATAGCTAATTATGCAAAAGTCTCTTCCATCGTCGCATTCAATTCC
This sequence comes from Apis dorsata, assembly GCF_000469605.1. Taxonomy (NCBI): domain Eukaryota; kingdom Metazoa; phylum Arthropoda; class Insecta; order Hymenoptera; family Apidae; genus Apis; species Apis dorsata. The sequence continues at coordinate 227,474 of NW_006263447.1, forward strand.
TTTCCAAATAAAACGTCCCGCTTCCCCCACTTTTCCAACACATTTAATTCCCTCCTTAATAAAATAATCTATCTTCCCCGTTCGCAACTCAAAAGAGACAATTCCACGTCACAAAATACCATCATTCTTTGAAACGCTTCTCTATCCAACAATTTTCTCTTTCTCAACGTAACGTAATTCCACACAAAACACCATCATCATTCTCGAAAACACTTCCAATTTTTTTCTTCCACATTTTCTAATGGAAACAGTCGTTTCTCGATGCAATCCTTCAGAATCAAACGTTTGTTCTAAATGGTTCTAAGCGGCGTATTAACGATTCGATTAATCCAGACGATTTGAGGCTGGAAAAATGATGAATATACAAGCACGACACCTGCTAATGAGTGCACGTTGTCCCGACGACGACGCAGTCCCATGCAAGGCCACTTGACGCCAGTCGAAACGCATACAATGCACTTGATCCATGGGTATATATATATTCTTTTTTCTCCATTTTTCCTCTCTTATTCCTCATTCCTGTTCTTTCATTTAACGGTCCTGTTGGACCTCTATCGTGTCATTAATGTATAATCCTAAGGGATGGAACAGGATATTTTTAGTCGACACAAGGAGCTTGAGACTATATGGATGAAAAGGGTGAATTAAAGGGTTGTAAATTCATAGGGCAACGAGAAATTCGTTTAAGGAGACTCTGTTTGAACGTTGCTTGGGACGAATTGAAGAATTGTTGTTGAGATTTTGAATATAAAATTTTTGAACTTTATGAAGAATGATATGGAGTAGGTTGATTTTTTCAGGTATTTGAGGTTTTTGAGTGGGTTGAAACTAGAAATTCTTTATATTTCGAACGTTATTCGGGCTGATTTTTAAATTTTCAAATTTGAATGAGGTCCAGAGGGGAGAATGTAAGAAAATGGAGGAAATTCATAGTTCGAAACGCCTGTAATGCAAAATTAAATTTTGGTAGAAAAATTTATGTACTTTTTCCAAGCAAACATTAAGACACGTTTCCATACGAAAGGTTGGAAATTCATAATGAAATTGCCTGGATGTTCGAGTTAGTGAAGTTGCGAAGCTTAAAAAGCACGACAAATGAGAACATTTTTAATTTCGAAAGATTGCGTGTAAAATTGAATTTTAGAATAGAAAAACCTTCCTGCTTTTTTCACTCGATTCAAAATTTTTTTCATCGATAAATCCTTTCTAAAAAAATTTCAATTAAATCTCAAAATTAATCTATCTCAAATACAAATATATTTCCTTTCATAAAAATGATTGAAATAAAAATTAGAAAAATCATATAGATAAACAAATTCTTACGTTTTATCTTCATTTCGAAACAATTATTATTCGTCATCCTTCGCGAACAGAATCGTCATAATAATATTTTCCACGTAAAAACCCGTCAAACTTGTTTTCACTTCTCGTAACACGTCTGCCATTTCTATTCTTCTTTTGTACCATGAATTGTTTGCGTAAGAAGTCTCCAACGAATGAATAAACTTTGTTCAATAATCGAACAAAAGAATCTTGACGGATGTATCAGTTTTCTCGAGCGAGTATCGTATGGAATATTGGAAAGGAAGCTGGAGCGAAAAACTGGCGAGAAAGGGGTGAGAAATTTATTTACTCGATACCATCTGCATTCGTGATAATCCAAATTCTCGTGAAACTTTCTTGTAACGCTTTTTATATAATATACTGCAAGCATTTTTTTTTTATTTGCCGAATAATTATGCGTTTGAAAATTGAGAAGATTTTAGATAAGTTAGAGTTGAGATAATTTTAAATTAAATTTTTGATCTCTTTTATTTTTGAGGAAAGAGAGATAATCTTCAAGTTTTTCTTAAATTTTCTGAATTATTTATTATAGTAGTGTTTATCATGTGATAATATTATTTTGCTTAAAACATTTTATCTTTAAAATATTTCCAAATCCATTTTTTCATTCGCCGATAATCATTCGTTACATTTAGATTATTAGATTTAAAATTTTGTACAATACAAACCGAGAAATTCTACGTATTAACAATCTTCTCGTGAATCTCGTGAATCGATTTCATTTTTTTTTTAATTCGCTTTATGCCCAATCCGATCCGATACGAACTTGTCAACGAGAAGCCGTTCGTTGAAAGTTATAGCAGAGCCTGGCCGCCCGATAAAATTACAGAATTTCAACTCGGAGAAGGCTCTTCTGTTGCGTCTTCCTTCGTCGATTTCGAATCTGAGCCAGCCTAGATTCAATTTCATCGAATCCTCGTAGAATTTCGTTTCGATAACGTCCCTTCTATATATTGGAATCCAAAATAATACGACGAATCTCTTCGAGGCAGGCTCTTGATAGCTCCTTAATGGAAACACGGATCCCGTTAAATGGCTACTGTATGACAATGATGAGTCTGAATTAATATTATTCTCGATTTCCTCCAAGTTTGTTCCACGATTAAACACTGCCTTCCGTTCATTTTGTCTGCTGTTAACTGTAGGGAAATGCAAGCAACGATAACGTTTTTATAATGAAACGATCCATCCAATAATATGCTGAATATAATTAATTATGCGCGATATATTGTTTATACATTATTTGGAAAATGTTGTTTTTGTACGTGTAATTGAAAGATTCAGGAACGAATTTCTTTTCTTGCGTTCAATTTTTCGTGATTCGATAAAATATAAACGAAAGCTTTTTCGTTTCATTTGATTCGAATTTATAATAAATATAAAGAAAATTTATTCTAAATTAAATTGATAATTAATGATTATTATTACTTTAACGAAACGTTCTTTGCACAACAGAAAATGATTAATCTTTGAAATTCTTCACCTTTTCTTTAACCAATCGAACACTGTCCCATCAAGTAATCGATTATTATTAATGTTTCGATAACCACTTCGATTCATTCGTTCGTTCCATATTCACGAGGAAAGGTATCGATAGATTTCCCTCAAGTGAAATTTCGATCCGTGGAAACAAGGAGCTTCCCATGAATCGATCCAGATTAAACTACACCCAACGAAATTATTGGATTCGTAACCGTGCTGGCTTCCGTTTCCTGGATACTGTTGCAAAATTATGCCCATGGGTTGCCGGTGATAAAGAGGCCGGATCGTATCCTGCCTCGGATCGAACATGCCTCTCGGCTTAACGGTTAAATTACTATCTCTCGAGGTGGTATGGTATACACGCATAAACGATTACGATTCCTATTGGGGATGAAGAAGCTGGTGACAAAAAATTAATGATCCTTTTTTGTCGAGCAAATTTGCCTCGTTGATTGGATTAATTTTTCTTTAGAAAGAAGAATGTGAAAGCAAATGTTCTCTGTTCGTGTTTCGTAGGTTTGCTCCAATTTGTTTGAAGGTTGGAAGGATGGTTATCATAGAGTTGACGCTTCCTTCTTAGTTTATTGTTCAGGAAAAAATAGAAATCGATCTTTTTTGAACTTGTTGATCGAAATTTTTCTTCTTCTTTTCCTGGAAAATATAAGAGTTAGTTAGGGGAATTGAATTGTTTTAATTAATTAAAATTTAGAGAATTGGATTCTGAGAAGATATTAAGTTTGTGTATTATTATAATTTCGTATTCTCTAGATCAAATAAAGGATGTTTGAACATAATTAGGGAAGTTATATCGTTCCATTAACTTGAGATTTTCCCTGTAGAATTTAGTATTTTACATATTAATTTCATTTAATTTCATTAAATTACTTTCCAATATAAGAACAATTTGAAAAAAATATTTACTTGTCAATTTATAAAAGAAAGTTTCACAGAAATTAAACTCGTTGAAAGCCCAAGTCACCCTTAAATTTGCGACCAGAATGAATTGTGATCAGGATTAATGGAACGAGTTTCGACGAAACTTTCTTCAAACCTCATTCACACACACCCAACACTTCTGATCATCCAAACATTTGAAAACAACAATTTTCAAAGTTGAAATAGAATCCGATCAAACTGAATCAGACATCGGGTATTTAATTAACAGAAAAAGGTTCTGTTGCTTTAATTAGTATTCCAAATGCCGACGGCGATAAGTTTGATCCAGTAGCTTCAACGAACGCCATTATACACACACACACACACATACACACCTCCTCTTTGATGTTCGATCTCACGTTTCACAAGCGTGCCCTCTCGTTTTTTCAATCGATCCTCCTCTTATTTTGTCTGGCCCCTTTCCACCTTCGCTTCATTTACCCTGACCTTCGACCCGGGACTCGATTAGTGGTTCATTAATCCTTCCATATCGCGACTTCTACGCGGATTCCTACCCCCTATCCCCTCCCCTCTACCTCCTGTTTGCACCTTTGTCCGTGGCACGCGACGGCGTAATTAATTTTTCACCCTCCCCTCCTCCTCCTCCTCCTCTTCCTCCCCCTCCTCCTTTTCCTCCGGCTCCTTTCGTCCGAACTGATGAAATTTTAATTGAAAGTCCAGCCGGAGGAGGAAACGGAAGTTCCCATCCATTGGCGTGTTGCGTTTTTATCCCTCGTTTTCTGGAAACGAAAATTTTGTTGGAGGATTGTATGAGGGGAGGGTATGGGGCGCGTCGTTTGATCTTGGCCATGGTTAGGTTTTAATTAATATTCTATGTACCTCGATGCTGAACGTATTTTCTCTCTCTATCTTTCTCTATTTTTAGAGTGCTTTGTCGCTTTTGTTGTCGAAATTGAAAATTGAGGCTTGGAGATTAGTTCATTGGCCGCGGGAGGCGTGAGAAAATTGGCTTTAGAATGAGTTTGAATATAAATGGAATGTGTGTGTGCAATCTGGAAAAGAAAAATGTGTTTTAGTTTAATTAAGGGATGGACGTAAGTCTTTCGATAAGTGGATGCTTTGGACGATGCAATGAAAGTGAAGTTCGAGGAAGAAGAAATCGGGAAAAGTTTCATCTACTGATGAAGAAAATGTGTATATTTGAATCGAATATATAGAAAATCGTAGGGAATAAAGGGAAGGAATGGACAATTTCGAGAAACGATAATTTTTTTTTTTTTTTTATTTCCTCTCTCATGGGTTGCTTATATCGATCGTTCGACAGTTGCCTTTCCTCGACGACAGGCAATATCGATAAAAGACAATCGTACATAGAGCGTAAAATGTTTCTGGTTGAGAGTGGAAAAATAAATGTTTCGCAGCGAAGTTATTTGGGATACAGTTTTGTAGCAATGCGTTGATTGATTTCAGAGTTTCGAGAATTGTGAATTGAAGCGTTTGCTGAAATTCGAGAATGAAGTGCTACAAAACGAAATACAGTGTATTTGATATATATAACGGAATCTGCAATGTGAAGCAATTCGAACGTGTTAGCGTGTGTTTTTCAAAAAAAAAAAAAAAAAAAAAAA
>NW_006263447.1:233076-243536 GCF_000469605.1 Apis dorsata
GATATAGTATTTTTTAAATAAGGATTAAAAAGATTCGTAGAAGGGAATCGTATTTTAACAATTAAAGTACAGGCGAATATTTGTCTGGTATATCGTATAATTCTACGTCTTTGATTATGATACGCAATTAGAACGAGATCCTCGAGATCTTGAATAGGACGTTATCTGTATAATGTAGATGTAGACCGATACCTCTCTTGGAAAGTTTCCTAGAACGGTATATACGTAAGGATATTAGTACTCCAATTAAGATTTCTCCAGAGATATCTTTCTTATTAAACTTTCTTGTTTATATAAGCTCGCGACGAATCAGAAAAGATTTCAATTTTAATAGATTCAATTAACCGCTTTCATAATAATAAATTATTATTAAATTACTTTGAAATTATATATTTTAGAAAAATTGAAAAATGTTTTTGTTATTTTTTGATCATTTTCTCGATAGGATCAAAACGCTACGAGTAATTTTAAAATTGCTATTATCATTGTTGAAAGCTATAGTCGAAGAAAATCACATCGAAACAACATTTTCCAATTTCAATCTCATCCTGTGATATCGTTCTTAATTTATATAATTTCAATTCCTATGATTTAATTTAAAATAGAAAGAAGTAGACTCGTTTAAAATTAAAAGACGCGTGTAATTTGATTAAATATTTTGTCTAATTTGTATCTTTTATACTTTTATCAATTTTCCATTCCCCGATTCTACTTTCTTTTCCAATTCTTATCCAATTTCAGATGAAAAATCTTTAATTTTTAATTAATAAAATTATTTTAAGAAGGCTTTATAATATTTTAAAAAAGTGGTAGCTAGGACTATTTTAATTAAGTACAATTCCATCTAATCTATTCATCCATTTCTCAATACGATTCCTTCGTGAATACGAGAGGATATACTCTGGGAGCAATATCGAGATATAATCTACTAGTACGTATCCATCGATTAAACGATTAGATCTAAAGGTCGAACGATAAATATTTGCCATAGCGGAAGCGGCAGTGTTTCGACCAGTAGTTGGCATTAATCACCCAGCAATATTTGCATAGCTTTAGCAACGGCGAAGGCGCGTTTCTGTCCCTCCCCGTCACTTTCATCCCTTAATGAAACGACACGATAAATTATGCAAAAGCAAACGGCGCAAACGAGAATAGAAATCGAATTATCCCTTTTGACTCTTTCCAAGCGATTCTAATTCTAAACTCCTCCCCTATTCATCTATTTCAGTTATCCGCTTAACTTTATTTAAATATTTATCTCTCCTCGTCTATTCTTCCTATTTTAAATTAAATCATAGGGATTGAAATTATTTAAATTAACGACGATATCACAGGATGAGATTGAAATTGGAAAATGTTGTTTCGATATGATTTTCTTCGATTATAGCTTTCAACAAAGATAATAATTAGATTAACTAGTGATCCTAGGAGTCGAAACAAAAAATTTCATCTGTTTCGAGCATTTCAGTATTTTTTTTTTTTATTGGAAAATTCGATGATAACCGTGTCACGAATGGTAAGAAAATATTTTAATGAGTTTTTTTTTGAAAAATAATGGGTCTTGATTTTTTTTTTTTTTACCGATAATGAGGAATAAATTTTACATATCGAGACATCCGCAAATGAGAAATACCTACGATGGCGTTCATTTTTAATAACGAAATTGCGGCCAACCTGGGAATCCAGCTCAGTATGGGCATCATTTCTAAATCGATGCCGGCAATTGCATTCCAATCGGAATTGTCAGAGCATCTCGCATACCCGATCGATTACCAACGATCCTCCCCGCGAAGTTTCAGAAATTTTTGAATATAATCGTCGCGCGACCGCCATGTCTTAACTATGTCGCGTGTTAATCCGAATATTTCCGCGTCTAGGAATTTTTCTTTGGGAAAAATTGACGAATGGAATAAAGAAAATTTGTTCCATCGAATATTTTTTTTTTATTTTCTTTCTTCAATTCCTCTTTCTTCGTATATGTTTCGTTTCTTGTTGCTTTTAGTTCAATTTTTTTTTTAACGATCTTACTTTAAGTTTCCTTTCGCTTCTTATTTCTTCGATTTTTTCTCCCCCATCTTTTAAACCGGTATTTTATTCCTCTATTTTTTAACAAGTTTCAGTTCTCTTTTTATTACTCCTTTTACTTTTTTACTCGATACATTAAATTCATTAGAGTTTCAATTACTTTTTTTCTCTAGTCACTCTTCCTCAGTTTAATTTATGATTATTTTAGATTAGAAATTCTTGCCTAAAGTTTTCAAAATGCCCCTCCCAAACTTTTTGTCCTGAACTTTTGTCTATAATTTAAAATATTTTCCTCTTTTTCTTTCTCTCTCTCTACATTCTTAAAAAATTATTCTCTTTATCTTCTATCCTTCGCAAATAGCACCCCTTCAACAATTATAAACATATCGACACATCACCGAGCAATAAACATTTTACAAAATAATAATTTTACAAAAATATTGTAGCATCTTCGTACGATTGTAAAAATAATAAATCCACGAGCATCTTGTATTAATTTTATTCAATCTCCACAAGCGATCTCCATATTTCCACGAATCCGCAATATCTCAAATTTTACACCTCGCACACCTGCTCGCGCGCCATTTTCAAAAAAGCATCGCCTTCACCAGCTGCGGTGTTGTGCACCGACTTTCACCGACCGAGCTTCACCTCGTGAACCCCCTCTCCCAATTGTTTCTTCCCTCGGCCCTCGTGTTCCGTGTCCGCCACGTAGCTTCACAACCGGCCAAAATTTATGGTCAAAGTTTTCGCGCACGTAACCTCTCGAAATTACGATACACCCCTTTTGCATACTCCACCCCCTCTTCCTTCTACCAGAGGATCCGCTCGATACCGCCCCCTTCGCGAGAAAATTATTCTTTTCTTCGTGTCCAGCAACGTGTTTGTCCCGTCACGTGTCTACGAATGGAAAAGCTTCGTTCATTTCTGAAAGAAAATAGAATGCTTGGTCAATTTCGTTCATGGACGTGTCTCGAAGTGGAATTGTGAGAAAGGAAGATTGGATATTTTGTTTCATGTTGTTTGAAGTATTAAGGGGTGAGATTTATTGTTCTGGTGGGGGTGTATTGATTTTTGAACGAGATAAGAGTCTCCTTATTGGTTTTTCTTTAATTTTAGAGATTTTAGATGATACATTTGAAGTTTCTTGCGTGTTCTTTAATGTATTCGAGATTGGACGTGTGTCGTGGAGATATGCTATTCTGTGGCGGTGGAAAGAGAATGGAGGAGAATTTTCCACTTATCCTTTTTTTACACGTATATTATACGTGTTCACTCTGTTAGAAAATTAACTCTTAAAGTGATCAACTTGGTATGCAAAAAAGGATATGTAATTATCATTAATTAAACGTGTTACAGGGGGTGGAATCGATCAGTGATTCTGCATTTTCACTTCCATTAAATATTAATAGTTTCTCTTCAACGCATGCAACGTGTATATCACGTTATCTAAAAAAAAAAAAAAGTATTAAATATTTAACGAAATAAACTAGCATCGATCTACGAATAAATCTATTCTCCCTCTTCACGCATTTACATCGATCAAATTCGATTCTGAAATATTAATCCTTTGCGAATTCTCTCGATTATAAATTAAATATCAGCGATAATAAAGAATATAAACAATATATATCGTTGCATTTGAAGCTGAACATATTATTAACTTGAATTTCATTTCGTCTCGCTTAATTTCGAAAGTCCACCCGTAAAGGGTTAAAAGAATCGAATCCACTCGATTCTAAATTTAATACACGAAAGTTATATGCATTTTAAGGAGGGGCCAGCGAATGAAGACAGAATTGAAGACGAGTTTTCCATGGAATTCAATCCGTCTAAATTCTTTCTTTTTCCACTGTTCGTGTAAAACGATTTCACCAAGTACAAGGGAAATTTTGTAGAATGAAGGAAGGAAAACCATCTTTAAACGGCAGAAAACGTGGAGGGCTGCTTACTTTTCTGATGCGTTTGATGAAACCTCTCCTTTTTACAATATGCATTGTATCGAATCTCTTTAGCCTCTCCCTGTAGATTAATAAAAACACTCAGCGGGGAGTCCCTGCGATTGTTCGTGAAGTTTATTTCTGATTTTTTGTTTTCCTTTTAAATTCATTCGAATCACGATTTTTTATTCTTTTTGGAAAAAACGAACTTCTTTTATAACGAAGTCTTTTTCTTTTTTTTTTATTACGAAGATAAATAATTTACAAACCTTTGCTTTATATTTTGCAAAGCCAGAGATACAATCAATAAAAGAATTGAAGGATAAATAAATGTTGAACAATCTCAAGTAATTGAACTAAAAATTATCCTTTGGTAATTAAGTTCCAAGTTGCAAATTTTTAAAAGCTTATTTGAATTATTCTTGGAACGATTCTAATTAAAAAGAAGAATTATTTGTCTTTTATATCTTCTACTTTTTATTCTTGATATAAATTATTTTAATTCGTTAAAAAAAAAATTTTAAATAATATGCATTTGTAAGTTTCTCCTTTTCCTCGAATCATTATTTCTTCTTTGAATAAATACAAATTCTCATTTTATGTTGTTGTTCATTGTTAAATAATAAAATGGAATTTACATTTCCTTTATTTAAATAATATTTGTAATTAGAACATATATACGAACAAAACAGGTGGACGATTTTACAATGTAAATTCCGATATATATAACACATAATAAAGTGATACAATATAAAATTGTATCGGATTTTCAATATTGATACAATGAAATCACATTGTTGAACTAGTTCTCTAGTATCCAAACATTTTGTTAACATTGTCTAATTTGTAATTCTTTCATGTTATGTTCGCTCATGTTACTATTAAATGTTAACAAGCATCATTCTGCAAAGCTCGCATATAGCGATTTACATACGTCATATATTGTTTTTTTCCAACATATTGTTAAATTACAATTTATTATCTTCAAATTTCTTTTCATTCAAAGAAATGCAAAGAATTGTAAATATTGATTATAATTTTTAATATAATTTTTAAATAAATATATAAGAAAAACGTGTAAACTATAATCATCGAGAAAAATCCAGCAGAGAAATATCCAACGTAATCCAAAATAATTAAATTATCGTTATTACTAAAAAAAGAAAAAGTAGCAAGCACAATTTTCCCCATAATTTTTTCTCGAAATACATACTCAAAACTCGATGCATGCACAACGATTATCGATGACAAATCTTCAACACAAATTTCAAATGCACATATATGTAATTTCCACTAAATCGTCGATTACAACAAACTTGCCACAAACCACCGATTATAAATTAAACGATATATCAGCTGTCGCTTAATGTCGGCTTGATTCGTGACACGTGATACTGGTGACAAATCAGGGGATGAAAACGACGCCTAATTTAGCGTTCCTCCCGCAGAATTGCCTTAGGTTAGAAAAACCTAATTATCGAAATTTATTTCCCGCGAAGCCTTTTACGAATCGCTTCCAATATTTACACAGCCACGTCGAATCTGCGGATGGCCGCATCCTCCCTTTTCGTATTCAAATCCCGGTGTATTACGCGTCTGCCAATGCATACACGCCACGCAACACACGTTCGAATTCCTACAATTTTAATCCATCGTTCGCTGCATATATTTTTGACGATGGTTTCTTTTTTTTTTTTTTTTTTCATATACCGTTTTCGAAAGATGACTTTAATATTCCCTTCTAGATTTTTTTTCTTTTTTTCTTTTTTTTGCCATAACTTGTGCGCACTATGGAAAAATGGAAAAATATTCCACCATGTGTTTTTATTTTATTATTCTTTGCGATGATGTAGCTTGAAATATCGATCTCGAATATATAATTAACGTACAGTCCGTTTATAAAGTATTTGTTGTTCACTTAATATCACGAATATCACGTATAATAGAAAATATTGTGATCTGAAATTAATAAAGAAATCGTGTAGAAATTTAATAAAATCGTGGAATGGAATTTGTATAGAATAAAATTTCGAGAAGAAGGAATAATTGTGTTATTTAAATTTTCTGTTATGTGATACGGAAAAGCAGGAACGATCTCCTATTATATATTGGTCTCAGTTTAAATAAAGGTGTCGGAAAGCGAGCGTTCGATTTGAATTCAATTTAGAAACTACATTAATCTCAACAAACGTGCAAATCCTAATCGAGTCCCTGCTCCGAAAGGATACTAAATCTCACACAAGCCGGGTCAATCTCTGAAGTGTCAGGAACAATCAAACTTCGTGCATTAACAGTGTACCTTGTTCTAAAGTCAACTATGCTCGCTGCGAGGCGAGTTGAAACCTCGTGAAACCTTTGTTAACGTTCAATATTATACTCGATAGGCCGATCAATCTTTCCCACGACGCGTTTAACCTTCTTGCAACGCGTTTCAGGATTTTTCAAAATTTATGAATTCCTGACAAAATTTCGCAGTTAAAAAGAATTATCAAGTAATAATATAAAATTTATATGTATAGTGTCAAATTTTTAATCGAAACTATTATAAACATTAATAGTTTTTAAATTTCAGAATCTGAAAATGCTGAATATTATCTATCCATCGCTCTTTCCTAGAAAAATATTTACCTCAAATAAAAATTTCCATTACATGATAAATAATATCTTAAAGATGCGTGAAAACAAGCTGGCATTCAAATTCATTCCTTCTCCCTCCTTTCTTCCGCCATCTTTCGTCGTCCAACAGATCCAGATCCAATCAACCTAAGCGTCAAACACCGACCCCGATGAAACATCCGGTGAATTGGGGATCCAACCCCCGCCTCTGCCACCTCCACATTGGCGAGTCTCGTGTCTGAGCGAGAATACCACGATCGCGCGACGTTGACCGATAATAAACCAATTTTCGCCATAGTCTTTGTAACCTCGTGTGCTTAATTTGCCCGAGGTCGGTTCATTTTCCTGCGCCGAAGATTTAATCGAGCGACAGAGGACGGGAAAGGGTTGGCACGAGGAAGCGGTCGAACGACGACCGCATCCCTGGTTGTCCTCCACCGATATAACAACCCCTGGCCCCGGTATCCGCGACCATGTTGCTCGACGTGTCGCGTGCACCAAGGGGGTTAGGTGCTAGGCCGTCAAACTCATTTGCGGATACGCGTGTACTCGTTCCGCGGTGAACGCCGGTGAACCACGTAACACGACCGCGAACCCATCGAACCGATTACCCTATTCCAGATTTCCCTGCAAAATTTCAACGATTCGAGTTAAGAAGAATAGAGTTCGATTAGTGATTTGAGTGGCGTTCAATGGGCGTTCAGTGGTTGTTTTAATTATTCAAAGTTGAAATGTTAAACGTATAATTTTGAAAAATAATTCTTCAAATGTTGTGAATTTTTCTTGAATTCGATCTTGAAGTGTAGTTTTTTCAAATTTATATTATAACATTTTAATTTTATCCAAAATTTGACGTGAAATTTGTGTCTCGTCGCTACAATTCGCTAAGCCTTTGCCTTCTACGTTGTACTAACACCGTAATTAGCTTCATCAGGTGTCTGATAACATTCTGATACTCAACCCCTGATGAAATTACCAACTGCAATGTTGATGAAACGCCAGAACACCCTTGTAAGAAGCTTATGCCAGAAAGCTTCCAACAGTCATGAATGCAAGCATCGATAGAATCTGTTAAGACATGCGAGAGAGAGATTTACTTGATTGATACGTCTTTATTAAAAATTCAATTGAAATAATAATATGATTCGATATCCAGAGTGTTTTTATCAAGTAAAACATCGAGATTATTGATTTTCCGAATATATTAATCCAGTATCGAGGCTTTCACATCGAAGAAAAGGGAGCACTAACATCGAAACAAGGAGATTCCGTGGCATAACGCATGTAAACCCCTTGCCCCGGGGGTCGCAGCCACGGTTTCCAAACAAGATTTTCTTACTTTCCCTCGATCCCTATGGTAAATCGTCCATCGAAAGACGAAAATAATAGCTGATTCCATGTCCACATCTATTTATTTACCTCGATTAACCGAATAAACCGCATAATTAACTGAAATAAAATGATGGAAACGAAGGAAGCACGTAACTCTAGCCAACAATACATTTTCAATGTTCAATCTCACGAAGGGGAATTTCATTCCCGATACCATTGCGCACGAAAGTTACACGAAACTCGCAAATCAAACGATAAACCTCGTTCAGTGGAATTCCATTAGCAGTTGTGTTCGAGGGCGACCTCGCAAAGCGGGGGCGAAGTTTTATCGCGATCCAGTTGAAACGCGATTCCATCCTGCTCCAACATGGTAAATTTACCGAGGAACAGGACGCGATTATCCGTGGTTAATTGTTCAGTTTCTGGAAGTAACGCATTCATTCTCCATTTCGAAGTAACTTTCGAAATGGTCGAGAACATCATCCGCGGCCTGATAAAACTGATATCGCGAGCTTTAACGAGGAGAGGTCGCGAAAATATTCGAAACTCTGGCCGCTCGTTAAATCGAATCCGGACTGGCTGGATTTATGAAACGAATTATTCTCCGTGTCTGCTCTTGACAATGAGATTGGAAAACGAAGGATAAAGATTATGACGGGGATAATTGATATTTTTAACATTTTTACGAACGACTTGTCCATAGAAATTCAATCCTGTTGAATCCGTGTTGCGATTTAATTAAAATGCACTTGCTTGTTCGATAAGTGGAAAGGAAATACGATGAAGTTATGTGAAAAATTTATTAGCGATGGTATCTTTTTTGTAGAATTTCGTTAATAAATTATTATTGTAATATTAGTTTTCGTTGATTTTGTGTATATTATAATTCATTAAATCTTCTAATAAGCATATAAAGTCTTTTAATGAAATTATCTCGATTAATACAAGTGCGAAATGCTACATTTTCAAGCGTCTCGATGATTAAAGAAATCTTAATTGCACATCTCGGCTTTGAATCTTACTTTCTCTGTCGAGGAATGCGTGCAATTCTATCTGTTAATACATTAATGCATGCAGTCACTTGCAGTTCAGAGCCTGTTTATATTTCCTTTACCAAATCCAATTGCTTGAAAATATTTTCACAGAATGGCATTGTTACAACGTCAGCGATATTATTATATGATAAAGAGACCCGTTGATAAATTCTATTAACAAAAGCAAAGAGCATATTCAAGTAAATTGTAACGAATTTGAAATTAACGTTGAATGATTTCTTCCAACTATTCGCACAAATGTGTATTATAATTTCCAACTTGAACGAAGATTCGAATAAAAGACAGCCTCCCTTTCCCTTTTCTCATTTTTTCCATCTTTTCCTTCCATTAGAATGTACGATAAATCGCTCTTGGATCATTAATTTATCATATCGATCATCGGCTGTCTTCGTTTCATTCTACGAATTTTAATACTTGATGAAGATTTCTTCGACCCTGTTGATTCTTTGAATCATTCTTTTATAAAATTAAAGAAAGGAGTACTTTTTCCTTTCTTTTCACAACTCCGATAAATCTCCAATTTTTCCTTGCAATCAAATTTTCCACGATGGAATTGTTGTGTAAAGTGTTGTTAGAACCTTTTGCAAAATTGAAAAGAACTTTGTTATAAAATTTATAATAAAAGTTTGAAATCTCAGAAAAGATTGTTCGAGATTAATAGATATATAGGAAAGAGAAGAGAAAAGCACTGTAAAATATTCAATTTTCATTTTATATATATATATATATACTTCTCAAATACTTTTTCTATCTCTTCGTGAATCTACCATCCGGATAAAAGTCAGACAAGTCGAACTTCAATATTTTCAAAACTGTACCGATATCTTTAATAATAATCCTCTTTCTCCTCCTGAAGAAATATTTTCGTATTACTACGATCCTCTTACGTACCTCACAGAATCCCAGAGATTCTCTTCATCCAGCGTGGTGAGTGGAGGGGGCAAGGAAAACCAAAGTTACATCGTCTTCTCCCTGTTATACTGTATCGAAATTGGTGTTTGTTCAAAATCAAGCACGACCACGCGACGCGTTCGGTTTACAACAATGTTTGCCGAGTCGTTTTCGTTCACGAGCACTGGATACACGTCGTGTCACGTTTGTAAATGCATTTGCATGCCGGTTAAAGAGGACGCGTATCAGTTGCCCGATCTGATTTCGTTCCAAGTCGAAGCAGGTCAAGTGAAACCATTCGCCGAAGGAATTCGACGTAGTATCGCATTCGTAACCAGGATTGTTAACTAACCGCTACTCTTCCAACCGCATACCTGAAATTGTTTAAAATCGGAGAATTTGGAGTTGTCTCCAGTTGATGAAGATACATAAGATACAAAATAATAATATCTCAAACGATGCTCTTATCATCTTTCTACTCGAATTAATTTTCTTTGAGAAGCTATAAAATCTATAGAGTCTCTTGTTCTTCTGACAATTCTACGATTCTTTGTTTCTCCAGAAACTGCTTCTCAGACGTTGCTTCGAGACTCTTAAGATA
>NW_006263447.1:243846-245410 GCF_000469605.1 Apis dorsata
GATTTTTGAAAAGAACTTTTCGTGCGTATTTTCATTTAAAATTTTATTTCCAATATTTATTTGATTAATCCAAATTTCACAATCTGTTCTTCTGACAATGCTATGTTTCTCCTGAAACATGTTTCTCAGACGTTGCTTCGAGACTCTTAAGATAGTTTTCGATTTTTGAAAAGAATTTTTCGTACGTGTTTCCATTTAAAAATTCTATTTCTTTGATATTAATCCAAATTCCACGAATTATTACCGTGATTGACCGTACTTTTAAGATTAAATCATCGTGTTATCTCGATCGAATTGAATGTATAATATATTAAAGTTGGATGTACATTTCAAATACCAAAATAATCCGAGAACTGGAAGCTCGGTCTCGTTACTTTTAAGACCATACCTCGTCGAGTTTTCTCGTTGGAGGAGGGGGAAAAAAGAAGATCGGCAAGAAAGGGGGATGATGAGTAGTGCAGGGTTTCGTTGCAAGGAAATGCGATAATTCTTCTGTTGAGGGGATGGGTATTAATGGGATGAAAAAGTGGAACGTCTTGTCGAGGATGATTAACGGGGAGGGGAGGAGGGAGGATGGATTTTGAAACTCGATGATAATGGCGATGCTTCGTGAGTTGTGGAAATATGATCTCTTTTTATAATGCGTGTTAATGATAGGAGAGACTTTAATCTATTCACAACACTTGTGGATTATTCGAGGGATTTAATAATAATTAATTTTTAAAATAAATTATAAGAGGATGTGATGGT
The DNA here is from genome assembly GCF_000469605.1 of Apis dorsata. Classification (NCBI taxonomy): domain Eukaryota; kingdom Metazoa; phylum Arthropoda; class Insecta; order Hymenoptera; family Apidae; genus Apis; species Apis dorsata. Next base: position 244,597 of record NW_006263447.1, read on the forward strand.
TTTTTTTTTTTTAAATATATATTCATACTCTTTTTTTTTTCATACTCTCGTTACAATTTTTGTTTCGTGGAATTAAATATTCAGAGATGTATTGTTAACTCTAAATATTACGGCCATTGTCTCGTGCTATTGAACGATGAAAAATCCGCTTATAACAGGTACTAATAAAATACCATGGAATTCGAAGTTCTATTGTGTTCCTTTATGGGAGAATTCCAATTGATAATGAGTTTAACGCGAATGGTGAACGGGTGCCGATCGAGTGTGTTTTGTTTATTCTAATAACTGTCGAAAATAAATCGTCCATTGTGATCAGAGGGAGAGTAAAAAAATTTGATGAGTCCACTTTTATCGATTTTCTATATTTCTCCTATAGCTCGCCTAGCAGCTGGAAATGCGGATGCCTCGTCAAATAATTTTCCAAACGTGAAAAAGTTGTATAAATTAAGAACAATGATCCTGTGCTCTTCGATCACTTTATTATTAATCCTCGAATCATTTGACACTATCGAATGTACGAATCGAAGTTCGAAATATAGCTCAGTCCCTTTTCCGATCGAAAATCTTTTTTAAACATTTTTAAATATAACATTGTCACTCTTCGATTTCGAACGGATCGAAAATATTTCCTGAAACTGTTTATTCATCGTCGACTCGATGAATAATTCACACGTTCATCCATTCACGTTTCCAATTTTTTATTCCCTTTAACGAGTTCTACTCGACCATAATTTAAGCGCCTCAAGTCGACGATCTCTCTCTCTCTCTCTCCCCCCCCCTTTTTTTCCCTCCCCCTCTGACACAACGATTTACC
>NW_006263447.1:245631-258806 GCF_000469605.1 Apis dorsata
CCACAACCGTGATAATGGTAAATTATATCCGCGGTTGATGCACAGCACGCGCCTATTTTCTCACCTCGCCTCGCTTAATTGTAAATTTCCCTTTGGAGCAACGCGCTAAATCTAGCAGATAAGTAATGCGCCCATCCGCTGTTTACCCCCGTTTGAAATATATAACTGTTCAAGGGAAATTTATCGTAAGCCTGTTTCGTAAATGTTTCAATTAAATGTGAAGTATCGAGATGATGTGTGCCGCGATAATTGAACGGGACAAAGATAAAGATGTGAAAAGGGGTCGTTTATTTTCCGTGGCGAGATATTTAAAAAAGAATAAAACTCTGCACGTAAAATGCAAAGTTTAAAAACTCCTATATAACTGAAAATTGGGACTGGAAAATGGAAGAAAGAAATTTTTATTTATAGGAAATAATATAAGAGGACACGTTGAACGAGGAGATAAATTTCGAAATTCGAAGAAAATTAAAAGAAATTCTAATTAGATTATACTACGTTCCATCAATCTTTTCATTTCGTATAAATTATTCTATCGATGCAATGAAAGAAAAAAAAAAAATGTTAAACTTTGTACTTTGGAAAATCTGTGATTGATATGGAAAGATGGAGAAACACAGAGATGATAGAAATTGATGGAAAGCAGAGGGGGAGGAAGGGAAGAAGAGGAGGAGTTTTGTAAGTTATCGTCATGGGAATGGAAATTTCGTGCGAATATTCTGAGCGGGTGGTAAAGTTTGGAGCGCTGGGAGTATGAAACAAGGATGTTTGTACTGAATGTTTGAGATTAGGGTGCGAAAAGGAGTGCGTGGCCATTCAAGGTTTGGGACGAGACTGTCTGTGGAGTTTGCCTGGATTAAATGGAAGATGGAGAAGCAGAAAGGGGAGGGAAAGAGATGGAAAGCTATAGTTACACGGCTATAGTTTGCGTGGATACGTAGCATAAGATTCTTATATTAAAATCTTCAGCTATTTTCTTTTTTTTTCATAAAATCGAAGAAAAAAATTAGGAATAGTACTTGGAACTGTTACAAAGAATATTACTCAGGAGAATTAATTAATATAGGGAAGGATGTATCCGCATGAAAAGAAATGGTGCATTATGACAAAAAATTCTCGACTTGAATTCTCAATTTGCCAAGGATCGTTTGACGAAGGAGCAGTCTGAAAGTGTGATGAAAAACGTCACTCAGCCAACACGTCCACGTAGTTTCGCGAAAGTTTGCGGACAGGTTATATGCGGATCAGCCTTGAAGCATTAACCTTGCCACTCTGAAAGAGAAAGATATATTCGAGACGAAAAAAAAGGAAAGCTAGCTTGTAACGAACCTTGGCTGCCTCTCGTTTTAAATAGCGAGAAATTGAGAAAATGTGAATTCCCTTTGCGAATTATTAACATGTCAATTATCCATCGAGTTTAATCCTTTTTTTCTATAAAATATAATTGTCTCTCTTCCACTTCGAAAAACAGGGATCCGAGTTATATATACATAAATTCTCCAATTGTATCTTATAACATTTCTCAAATTCCAGAGGTCGATTATTAAAAACAGTGATCTGAAAGGGGAAAGAGTATCTCATTGAAACCGGGGTGGGATGAAAAGGAACCAGATAAAAATGGATCGCGGAGGAGTTTTCATCTTTCTCAACCACTTCGAAGAGAAGCTGTTGAAATTCATGCAAATTTTACGAGCCGACTAAATGCACCCGCCAGATTAGCGCCACGCTCGAATAAACGTCAGCTTATACACGCTGGACTGAACGTTCCTCACCGCCCCAAAGATTATCGTCGAAAACTCGCCCCGCCCTGCTGCCACTTTGGGATCACAAACTTTCCACCCCCTCCCTTTCTTCCTAGGATTTTCCTGCGAGAGGGAAACGCGACTCGACTTTCTCTCTCTCTCTCTCGTAGTCGACTTATCCGTCGACGCGTCTGACCATCGATGGAACTTTCCACTCGGGATATCGAGAAAAGTCGACAACGATAGCCGATAATCGTTTCCAAGGTTATTGCGCTCGTGATAACATGGGTGTTTTATAAGTTCTAGCAGACTATTTCAACACTGTTTTGTGATAATGTTTAGAGTTTCTTTTTTTATTCTTTATTATATTTTTGTATATATATATGAAATTGTGTGTTTTTTTGTATGTTCTATAAAAGAAACGAGTCTTATCTCAGAAAATTTTGAAAAGGAAGTAAGTGAAAGATAAGAATGGGGCTCTATAAATTCTTCTTTAAACTTGTAATTTTTTAATTAATGATTTAATTAATGAAAGTTGATAAATTTGAAACAAGGAATTTTTAAATTGTCAAGTTTCGAATTTCGATCTTTTCATCCTGGTCAAACTTTTTTCAATTTTCCAATTTTGGATTTGAAACAATCGAACGTGAATTTTCAATTCACGAATTATTCAAATTTAAAACGGAGAACTCTGTATTCCCGATTTTTTTTTTAATTTCAAACTTGAAATATCGAAAACACTCTTAACACTCCAATTCCATTTTATCCCGATTGTTTCCTTTATCGTCCCGATTATCTAAGCTATAAAAAACGAATCCAATTTTCGTCGACCTCGTTTAGCAGAAGTTTCCAATAAAACCGATTCCCATAGAACTTGTACACATCGTATCGCGTTAGTTTTAACTCGAACAACCCTGCAGTTTCGCCATCTCGAGGAGAGGAACCTCTCTCTCTTTCTCTCCTCCAACTTGCTCTTATAACGCGAAACATCCCGTCCTATGCTTTGGCGGCAATTCGGGACAGAAGAGAATTATCCTTAATTCCTCGCAGTCGATAACACCATTTTGAAAGTTGGAGAATTCCTGTCAGACTTTGTTCCTCCTCGTTGTAGATTCGAGCTGTTCTACCTTCCTTTGTTTCCACGAGACATTGTTGTCCAGTGGAAACAATATCGACGGAAAATTTCCATTTAAGAGAGTTAAATGCTCCCGAGAGGGGAGCATTTAATCGAGATCATTCGTTTCTTCTTTCTGCTCTATCTTTCTTGCGCGCGAAACGAGCGTATATATCATCGAAGGAAACGATTTTAAATAAGATGTTTGTATCCTTAAATTGGTATAGCATATTTGTCCTTAATTTGTTAATTTTAAAATAATTTAATAATCTTTCTAAATCAATTTTTAATTCGTTCTTCATTCGTTATACATTGAACATATTTAATCGATTACGATCAAATGAATGAAACTTTGATTTTTCGTGTAAATAATCTGCGAAAAAATTTTCCAAGTTCAATCAAAATCCGTTTCAAGAAATAGAGAAAATTATTTGAACCTATTTTTTATTATATTTGCCAAAAGTTAAAATTTATCGATCGTGTGATAAATCCTTGAATTATCATCCTCGAACGAGAGGAACGAATTTAAATTTAATTCATTTCATTTTTCAAAATGAATTATCAACGCCATTAATACGTTAAATCCCTTCACTTACGAAAATATATTATATACAATGTAACATATATTATCTCCATATCGTTTCGATGAATTTCTCATTTACGAGGCACAGAAACTCGATAAAATCGATTTCAACCAGGAAGATAAAACTTTCGCGTCAACTTCTTTTTCGTTCCCTTTCCTATCTTCTCTCTTTCCTTTTCTTTCCCTTTCCTTTCCCTTTCCCTTTTTTCTTTTCCATTACATTTCATCAAATGGTCACGTTCTCGAGCAAGAATAATAGAGCAAATAAATTCCGGTAGAATGGGGCTGTTGCAAATTGAAAAATGACAATCCGTTTTAATTAAGATGAACAATGCGATTCTCATTGATTCAACGTTTTATTTATCGAAATTAAAACGCGTTTCGTTAAACATCCCGGGACTCCTCTGATAGCAAACTCAAAGCTTGCCCCGGAAGCGAATCAAAATCGAATTGGACACGACACATTTCGGTGGTTGGACGGAAGAGGGTAGTTTGCGGGGGTAGTTTCGGGCTGTTTCTGAATTGGCGAACTAATTGTAGGAGACTTGTAGATGGGCGTGGATCTTGGAATCGCTTCAACGGATACTGCACCCTAGCCTCTCTCGTCTTTTGTTTTATGGCTTTAATCTCTTATCCTCGAGGCAAGGAGGAGGGAATTATTAGAAGAATTTTTCATCTCCTGATGAAATTAAATTCATTAGGAAGATTCCGTTAGAGGTTGAGAAGATTCAACAAGATAATTATTATTATTTTTTTTATTTCTTGGACCCAGCAGGTATCTATTTAAATTGTTTCGATCGTGCGTTCCTTTCCTTTCTTTTAAATCGCTGTTTTTGGGGGAAGCTTAAGAATTATTTAATCGTTTATTTTTCTAATATTCTAATAAATGTTATTAGTTATGTATGCTGGCAGAATTCAGAATTTATATAACTCGTAATTTTATCGATAATCATTCAATACTAAGGAAAATCGAGGTGTGAATTCGAAGTGTGTCCTCTTTTATTATTCGATAAAAAACTCTCATCAAGCGTGGAGAAAAATATCCTCTCGTTTCACTATCACCAGCAAGATAATAAAATTCTTTCTATCCTTGGAACAATTCGTTGTTCTCCCCTCTCCGTGCAAATCGGCTCGATCGCCAAGCCAATCGAGGGGATCCCAGTGATTTCGACGAGTCGAGAGCGGTCTTTGGAATGATTCTTTTCGAGACGATTATTCGAGGACGATTGTAGCAATTAGTGCTTAATTGCCGCTGTGCTTCGGTGGCTAGAACAGTCCTCGAGCCCTTCCCCCTTTCTTCTCAAAGGGGTGGACCCTTGTTCCGTGATTTTTCCCTCGATTTATCATGCACAATATAGACGGTTATCCAGGATTGTTCGCAAAAAGGGGCGAGGACACGCCGTTAATCCGACCACTTAAAATTTAATAAGCTTATCTCTCTCTCTCTCTCTCTCTCTCTTTCGTTCTCTTCCTCTTTTGGCATGGATGCAACCTTTGATTTTAATAATAATTTTGTGTTGAAGAGATCGGCTCATTGCCGTTTTAATCCTCGTAATCTTCGAGGATAGCGAAGGACTTTTCGAATTTAAGCCGAGAATTTAATACCTTCTTCCTTCGAAGAGGTGATCGAATATCGAATTAATCGTCACTCGAAATAATTTCGAAGGAAAATCGTTTTATTTGTATCCAAGATGTATCGTTAAAGATACACAAAAATAAAATCCATTGATTTCCAATAATAAATAACTATAACCGTATAACATCAATTTTGTTTCCATGTCAATTAATTAACTATCACGTAAATCGATATTTCAACATTTCTTCTTTTTTTTTTAACTTTTTCTCTCTCGTATTATTTAGCGATTGACAAAAAATTTAATCACTCGATCTATTCGCTTGTTTATTCTTGGCCAACTGTGAAAATTGGAGGGCCAGAAATTCGCCACTTTGCATATTGAGCCAGCATAGACCTGCGAATGAATTTGATTGGTTATTTACGAATCGAAGGGTGTGTAAATTAGTCTTTAAGATCAACAGAAATTAACTTAATTAAATTGGGAAGAACGAAATATTCTTTTCCACGGAAAGAGCAAGACGCTCGAAATATCTTATCGAGTTTTTCTATCTTCTTCCTTTTACCTTTTCTTCGAACCTTTTTTTTCCACTTTTAATTTCTTTCCTCCGATATTCTTCGTTTTCATGGATCTTTAGACATTCTGAGGAAGGAAAAGAATCACATTACAGACTGTTTCGTTTAATTAGGAGATTATGTTATTAGATGTCGAAGAAAAAAATTATTGATATTCCGTTTGTTTTTTGAACGAAGATCAAAGGTGTACCACTTGATATTCACTTTGCCAGTAATTCTTGAAGCGGATTAAACTTATTTGATGATCTTTTTAAATTATATATTACATATATTTTGCAGAAAAATTGTCAGAGGACATGGGTTTTCTTTAGAATGATATTTTGTTCCAGAGCTGAATTCGACATCGCCGTCGACAGGCGAGCTCGGCGAATTGGTGGAAGACGTGGAGAACGACGAATTAAACAAAGACACGGACGACGATGAAGATGCCGTCGAGGACATCCTTTATATGCGCGGTGCATCGTTCACGATACACTTGGATCCCCCGCCAGAAAATTCCACCACGAATTCCACCAGCAAAATTATCGAGGAAACTAGCCCACCCGTCGATCGAGTCGAACTACGAGCCACGTCTCAAGTGTGTATAATAAAATTCTCCATTTTCAGTATTAAACGAACAAAAAAGAAAATGCAGTTCGATGTAATTTCGAGAATTCGATTTTAACAAATGATAAATTAATTAATAGAACGAATTGATGAATATTGATGAATGCAGATCGATTAAAGAGTACCGATATTGTATTTAATTAAGTAAAATGTTCTTTAGAATTCGATATATAAATTAATTACATTGAGGAGTGGGAAAATTTTATCAATCTCTTCGATTGAAAAGAATGATAAAATTTTATATTTCGAACATTGAAATAATAAATATTATCATTGGAAAATAATAACGTTTTCAAATTTAACATATTGTATATAAAAACTTGTTCTATTTTTCACTTCTTGTACGCTTCTAGTTTATAAATCGAACTCTCTGTTTCACGAATTATAAATCGCGATACATAGGAAAAAATTGTTTTCGTCTCAAAAATGCTCAAAGCTATTTTTCTTTCTCTTTTTTTTTTTTACAAAAAAAAAAAGGCCGGATTTCTTTGCATCTATCTCGAATGATCGATCCAAGAGCCATCGATTTATCCGGAAGCAACGCAATTTCACGAGTTGTTTGTCATTCCATCCATATCTCTTTTCTCTCTATTTCTTTTTTCTTATTCTTTCCCAGTCGCTTGTCCTTTCTTCTTCCTTTTCGTTTCGTACTCTTTCTTTCCTCTATAAACGTGAAATATCTTATGGTTTAAGGATTAAGAGAGATAATTGGAAAATTGTTATACAATTATTTGCCGGATTGCTCGATCTCGATCTTAACTCGCGTCTCAATGAATACAATTCTCTAGAAATTCTGAAAATTCGCTACTCATTGTTCAATATAAGAATTCTTATTGATTTTTGGATTACGAATAATATTAAAAAAAATAGATGGAACGGAAAGAGCATAATATTATTCTTCGATCGAATTTTTAATATGGAACCGTATAAAGATTTTAATCTCTCTTATAACACAATTGAGAATTAGATTACTATTTTTGTTCGTTTAAGCTTTGTAAGCTGGATAGAAGAATAATAAAAAACTCTGTTCTAGGTGAAATTAGAAATTTTTGAAAAATGATATATCTTAATCGAAAATAAGATATATATATATATATATATGTATGTAGAAGCAAGTATAAATATCTTTAAATATAAATGAAATATTTATGTAAAGTTAAATAGGTCAGTCACGTTTGGTTAGTCGAATATATGGATTCGTGAAATTTCGGGAAATTAGAACGCTCGATGAATCATTTTCAATTCCAATATTTAAAATAGCTTCTAGTGAAATATATTCGAGCGAACTTGTCGAATCCTTTTTTATTTATTTATCTATACCAATTTCTTCCAATTTTTTTTATTTGAAATTGTATTATTGCATCGCACGTGGCAATTAAAATTCAAAGAAAAATAGAAAATATATTTCTTTCTTAAAAATTAAAGAATTAAGATAAGATTTGATGTTTTTTTCCTAAAAAAAAATCGCTTAAATCATATTTTATGCTCACGTTTCTATCTATTCGCTATTCTATCTAATCTCATTTTCACTCGTCAAAAATGGAAAAAAAAAAAAAAAGAAATAGGATTGTTTTAGAAAAAAAAAAAGCTGTGCTCGTTTCCATGCAATCCGGACTTCGTCTAGCCTGATCTTCCGGATAAAAACGTGCAACAGGTCCTTCGAAAAATCAGTTCCTGCTCCATTTCTGCCATCTCTCGAATTTTCTCTCGACTATACTAACAATGGGGGGAAAAAACTTGCTATATTTTCTTTCAAATCTGCACCAACAGCACCAAATAATTTCCTCTTTCTATTTCTCTTCTAGAAGAAATACAACGGTAACACCGTTGAAAATAATTTGACGTTTCCTTCTCTTTCAAAGTTATATCAACATCAAAGAATTGATTTCTCTTTTTCTTTGATCCCAAAGATAAAAATATATCTAAGCTTTCTTCCATATTTCCTTTCAAATTTACATTAGCAGGAAAAACAATTTTCTTTCCTTGATACTGAAAGCCACGTTAAAACGTTGCTTTCTTATTTCTTTCTCTTAGAAAGGAAGATACAATAGGAGATATATCAATAACTTTCTATTTTAACTTCTTTCAAAGTTATAGTATATCCTAATATTAAAAACAGAACGGAAACTAGTACCAGGAAAGACAATTCTCCTCTCTCTTCTGTTCTATCTACATCAATAAAAGAAAACAGTTTCAGTTTTAACTTTTTCCAAAGTTATACCAAGATTAAAGAAAAACCTTCCCTTCTAAAATCCTCTCCTATTCCTCTCTCTAAAATTCTATTAAAATTAAAAAAGAAAAAACAACTATTTTATCCTCAAATCTACAATCACCAAAAAAAAAAAAAAAAAATAAACCTTAATTTCCCAAGAATCTCCTCGAAAAGCAAAATTATTCTATTCTAAAACGTTTCATCCAGGGCCCCAATTTGGAACAAAAACTGCCTTCCACGATGGAGAGCATAGTGAGCACGGAGCCAGCGTGCTCGTTAGACTGTGGCCCAGCCGGAAACTGTTACATCGAGCAGAGCCACGGCGACGACGTCGATCTGATCGACGACGACGACGACGACGATGACGACGACGACGACGACGACGACGCGGACGACGAGACGGGGGGCGACGCCTCGATGGCCATGGATCTCGAAGGGAACGACGTCGCACCGAGACGGAAGCAAGGGTCCTTCAGGCAACGGTGTCAATGCCCCCTGGGAAGGGGTGGCGATCGATGCCAGCTCGGTGAGTGATATTTCTCAATTTCGTTATAATATAGCTCGCGTGTCTTCCTCGTGTTTTTCGTGCGTTCGAGGATGAGGGTGGAGTAAGTTGGTCGAGGGTTTGGACGCTCCTTTGGACGGGAGCCAATGTTCTTCGAGACTCTCTCGAGATTCATCGGCGCGCGACGCACGAGAGATCGATCGACCCTTCACGATCTCGAGCTCGTAGGGCCAGTAGTTTGATTATTCGGCTGGATCTTTTTGCCAGATGCCGCGTGAAGGGATTGCAGACTAATCGTATCTAGATAGAGTTCACTGAGAAAGTTCACTGAAATTTTATATGTGGTTTTATTATCGAATGTTGCCAGCAACATCATTATTTCATAGTTGGTGTCTATTTGTTTTTCTTCCATACACATACTTCAAATGTTTTGTAAATACGCAATCACGTATAATTAAATATATTCATTCATAAACTCGTACATTTTTATTTATTCTTTTCACTGTCCAGTCAACATTTTTCTTTCTTTTTTTAAGTATTGGCACTCGCCTATGATAATTATATATCTTCTTCTTTCGTGATGAATTAAGTTTAAATTTCTCGACAGAGAAGTGTGATATCGTGTTGGATCTTTCTCGTATCGCTTTTAATATAAAATTATCGAGGTTGTTAAGAAACCGTTGTCGATCTCACAGATTCAGGAGGCGGATAATTAGGGGAAGGGGATGTAACCAGTTTCCTGTTTGCACGCGAATTGGAAATTCAGTTCATTGGGCCACTGGGGTTCGTCACAACACTTTGATCTTAGACCCATTACTAGCCGGTATCAGTACAGTACGGATGACACAATTCGATTCAGGCAGGGACCATCGTGCAATTAGTGTTCCACCATGGTAACGCAATTACACCTTCCCTTCCTCGACGTTTAACTTTGTTCTAACGCCCCTCCGCGCCGATCCGAGAGATGATCGTTAAAAACGATTTTCTAAGTGAATACCTTCCCTCTGCTGCTCTGGGAATTTGAAATTGTAATATTTTTCTGTTTTTTTTTTTTCAGAAATCACTCGTATTTTGATTGACGTAGCGATTTAATTCGATTTTTTCTCTCTCTTCTTTCCTCTTTTGTGAGTAGATCGAAGGGTTTCGATGATCGAGGAAATAGTGGTTTTTCGTTTCCTTCTTTGAATTTCTTTTATTTTTCGTGGAAATTCGTTGGCTGGATTTTCGATGAAATTATTCGCATCTCGTTAATGTTATGAGGGTTTAATTCTATTTTTATTCGATTTTTTACTCTTTCCTTTTTCGCAATTTTAAATTGATTGCAGTTTATTTGGATTGGAGTGCTTTAGCAGGTTGAAGATGTAGTGATTTTTTTTTTTATTTCTTGGAATTTTTATGTGTAGTATATCGATGAGGTATCCGATTGGAGAAATAGTGATTTTTCTTTGATTTTTATACGTAATGGCGTGTATCGAATTATTTTCGGTGAAAATTGTTGAAAATTGTTGACTTGAATTCGTGAATACAAATTTTTCAGAATTAATAATTGAAAATTTTCTTTTTTCCTCGATCATGATTATAGGTCTAATCTGTTAATAACAATTATTCATAAAAATTCATATCTTTCGTTTTAAATGGAAAATGTTGCTCGATAATAAAAAGAAAAAATGTTTAACTATAATTTTACATCTTAAATTCTTTTATTCTGGAAATGTCGATTCCGTTTTCACAGGCAATACATTTCGATTGGCAATAATTCATCGAAATTTATGAACGAGATTTAATCCAGCGATTTCTTCGTTAAAATTGATTTGATTTACGAGAAACGTACGACAAACTTTACCCAAATTATTCTTCCTTTATAACGAATCGCCGCGTGTCGATTCCAGCTTTACGAACGATCGATAGACTTTGCTTTTACGAGAAAAAAAAAAAAAAAAAAAAAAAATTTGAAATACCAAGGGGAAAAATTTTTTTTAACTCGGCAAAAGAAAAAATTTTTTTCCCTATGATTTTCGATTTTTTTTTTTTTTTCTAAAAAAAAAAGTTTTCCACTCTTTTGTAAACGGGGAAAGGAACCCGGGGGGTTTCTTTTAAAGGGAAAAAATTTTTTTTTTTTCCGGGAAAAAAAAAAAAAAAAAAAAAAAAATATCGAATATCATAGCGAATAATATTTTTGCTTTTGCCGAGATACAACTAATTTTTCTCCCCCTCAATTCCGGTGGAAAGTCCACGATTGGTCGCGGATTCTAGCATCGCATCGATACCGTGATAAACAGTTTTATTTCATCGAACATCGTTATCCCGTCCAATATATGCACTTTTATTTTTCATGCTGACTATAAATAAATGGCAATGCAGATTCCTAGATAGGATCATGTACGTATAAATTTATACGTTTGCATAGAAATTTTTAGAAGAGAGGAGGGAGGAAAATAGTAAAAAAAAAAAATTTAAACCGTTTATTGATTTATCGTCTCGAGCAAATGAAAAGAGGAACATAATAAATCGACAAAACTTTCATCAAAGTTTTTAAACAAAGAACAAAAACGAAATAAAGATATTTCAAAGGAGGGATAATTCGAAAATCCTTATTTCTATTGTTTAATCATTTCTCGATTCGATACACGTTGTAAAAAAATATTAAAAAATTTAAATATAATTAAAAAAAAAATGATTAAAAATTTCAATGTATTATTCTTGCCAAAATTTTCCTTTGTATTAATAACGAATATCACCTGGATATTGATCACCGAACAATTTATCGTTGAAACAAATGGCCCGTTGAATTTCCAATGAATCCTAGTTTGCTTATCATTTATTTATTTTCCGCGACGATTATCGCCAAGCAACGAGATAAACGAAGGAGAACGTATCGGCGAAGTCGGGCGAAAGCCGGATGAAGCTTGAAAGCACGATAATCGATGAGGAGAGGTGAGCGAATTCTTGCCATTCTCTCTGACCCGGAACAACCCGCCAATATAAGCAGATGATCCCTCGATTCGATCTTCAATTTGTGTTTTTCCCGAATCCATTATTCGAAACAAATGCACGAATGAACTGTAATAAAATAAAATTGTAATAATTGTAAATATATCGAGGAAAAAATATTTTGTACGGAAGAGAGATGTAAATTGATGTTATGTAATTTTGTCAGGTGGATGAAGATATAGAGGACGTTCGTTTTTGAAATTAAATCATAGTTAACGTAAGAAAGATTAACTTGTTTTTATATTTTTACTTGAATATCTCTTGATTTCCTTCGTCTCTCTGTATTTCCTCTATAAATAAGTTGGTTTTCTTTATTTTGTAATATATTGATTTAATAAATCGTGTTAAAAAAAATTCTTTTGATTCCATTTAGAAAGATAAAGTTCATATGCTCTTTATGAAAATATATTTACAAAAGGAAATAAAAGTATCGAGTTACAACTCTTTCTTATATCGTACGACTTTCATCCTTAACATTTTCTTTTATAATTATGAATAATTTTTTAAACCACTCTGTCATTCATTCTGTAGAATATACGACCAAATCTTTTATGATTTTTGTGATATTTTTTCAACGAAAAGAATAATAGTTTAAAATATATATATATATTTTTGTGGGACATGTACAGGAATAGTCTTGATGTTCACTGTGAATCACGTCAAACGAGATTTATTTATCGGCTCTTTGGAACCGCCAGAGGCACAATTTCTCAGCAATGACGATCGATAAGCTGACGAACTAACGGCTATCGTCACCGTATGAAGATTTGTGAGTTTTCCTGCCGTTTATATCGAGCGTGGAAATGTTTTTTTTCTTAATGACGTATGGTTTAATCGATACATCTAGAGTATCTTTTATTCTTATAATTTATATTATTAAATTCGTATCGATATGGAATTTTATATTTCTTATCTGATTTTTGATCTTTAATTTTTTCATTTCTAATTTCTTTTCTTTGTTTCCACAAAGGTATAAATCATGCAGAATTTGAATTGTTTCTTTCTTCTTTGTATAGAATTTTTATTTTATTATTTTATTTTTTTGATAATAGAGTAATAGTTGAATGAAGCATTACTCAAAACAAAAATGTTTTTATTAATTTTAGTGAAGTTTCCGTTTCGAATAATGTTTTATACGATTTTTTCGTGATATTGTTCTGTAGAACTGTAACGATAAAATCATGAGTGATATTCAAAAAAAAATTTCACATTTTTTCCCCTCTCAAGTGGTTAAAAAACCCGTTCCACAATTTTTTTTTTTTTTTTTTTTTAC
>NW_006263447.1:258973-267132 GCF_000469605.1 Apis dorsata
AAAAAGTAACTCTCCCGACAAAAAGTTGGCAAATTCGTTTGATGGTTTAAATATCGGAGAATTCCTTAAAAATTTTATCAAAAAATTCCCTCGTTGATATATACAGTTTTCAAAATCTTTTGAAATAGACCTCTCTCGACCGTCTAATTTTAATTTCACCCAGAAAAACTTGATTCAACTTCATTCGAACGATAATAAAATTGAATCTGAAATATCACAATACCCGCTAACGAACTATCTCGCTAAGAAATACCGCAATTTTTTTTTTTTTTTTTTCCTTTTTTTTCTTTTACCTCAACATATGAATACATACCCAACTGTTCAAATCATCTAATATCAACAAACGAAACGAAGTTTGCCTGCCTTTATTGGCTTATTCCGAGCATCGGGCTATCTCGCGTCTCTCTCTTTCCTTCTCTCTCTCTTTCTCTCTGTCAGAGATTCGAAATCACGGAACAAGGCCGTACGGATCCCTTGGCGATCCTTGAACAACTGAATTCCCTCGAGGGCCCAAGGCTGATGGAGTTGGCCCGGGATTTAATGAAACTACAATTTATTTGCGTTAAACTGTTGTAACGACTATGAAACTCCTACGGCAAATATTTGACAAACATTAGTTCGAACTTTTACCCCCACCCTACCCTTACCTGCCCTCGGCTTATTTAATTGTTGACAGTGATATATAAATAACGAATCCAGGCTCACGACAATGTGGCTAATTTTGAGAAAAACTCGTTTCTTATTATATTACGTTTAAAAAAGGATGGAGAAAAAGGGGGTAGATCGAAGAAGTGTGTTAATTGTTCGAACGGGTACAGATTCTTCGAATTCGTTCGCAGTCGAATTTTCAAATTTGCGGAGCATAGAACTCGAAGATTGGTTCATTGGTTCATTCTTTTTCTTCACAATTCGTGTCATATTCATCGGAATAATAAATGATAAAGTCGTCGAAAATTCGTTTAATCTTCTGCTCATCTTATAATATCTCAAAGATGTTAATTTGCATAGGAATCAAGCATCGTTTTTTTTAATCGTTCCACAGTTTATTGTTTTTGAACGAAAGCGTAGGAGGAATACGATGCGTGTAAAAAGAATTCACTTTGAATATCCATGGTGGCCAAGTTATTAAGTCGTATTGGAAAATCTTATTGGATGAAATTGATTTGTGAGGAATCTATTTGAGCGTGGTGTCGTGCCAAGATTTTTGTTTCATTTAAATTTGTTTCGTCCTCCTTTCTTTGAATTTAATTCGGTGGTTGATTTAATTTGAGCGAATCAATTATTCAAGCTCGTTCCTACGGGGGTTTAATTCGAAATCCCCCGTAGGAGAAAAAATGTTATATCGAGCGTGGGAATAAAATTATTAATGGAGGGAAAACTTTTATGAAACGTTTATTGTTATCTCTTTTCGGGAAAATTGGAAATAGTTTTATCAGAGATATCGATTTATGGTATATAAATTAAATATAAAGGGATAAATGGAAACGGATAATATGAGAATAATTAGATGAATTTCTTCTTCTTCTTCTGGAATTAATCTGGAATTAATCAATTTGATTTATTAGTATCAAGATTTTTATTATCATTAATTGATCGAAGAAAATAACAATTATATAATAAATTAAATTCTAATCTCAATTCTTTTTATTTCTCTCTATGAAAATTAGAAAATAAATTTGTAAAAATAATTTGAAAAGTAATTATTCATTGTCAGTTTCGTTTAATTATTGAATCTTTCTCGTGAATTTGATCAAATTCAAATTTAATATCTCATGAAATAAATACTCTACGAAAATGAATAATATATTAAGAAGAGAAACTACGATTTTAAAAATAATCATTCGCCAGATTTATTTTAATCATACTTACCCCTTATTTTATCTGCCAAAACGGACAGATACAAATTATTAATTAGATTCGCTTCTCACCTTGCACGATTCTGAACTTGTCCAACTTAAAAAAAAGTCACACGTTTTCTCAATCTCCTTCTTCCATTTCCCTTATCCCCTTCGATCCGTCTAATCGTCCATCATCGATCATCCTCGATCGCAAAAGCTGCGATGATGCTTTTGCACTTTGACACGCGATCTCCTCGTGAAGTATTACATCATAGATAATGGCTAGCATACTCTCAACTCAATCGTATCGCTCCCCTTAAAACCTTCTAACCTTTCTTTGTATCCCGAAATTAATTTGGGGAGTTGGACGTGTCTCAAACAGGTTTCGTATGGCTTCCTTCGACGCATGAAACTCCTGGAACGGGAATAGTCGCCGACATCTCTGGAGATTCGAGCGGAAGGTATGAAACCATCGATGATTCGAGGATATGGAAATCGATCGATCGAAGATATTAATCGAACCAGGAATTCGAAACCGCGGATCGATTATTATAGTTTCTTCGAGTTTCGACCTGACGGGTTCGAAACTGACGGCTTTGCAGTAATTTACACGCGGTTTTCTCCCTCCTCTTGGGAAGCAGTTTCGAGGGAGTCAAGTTTTTCAATTTTAGAATTGGTTATGGTTACGTTGTTTCCTGGATTTATTGATGGAGACGAGTCTTTTTTTTTTTTGTTTGTTTGAGAGAAAGGAGATTCGACGAGGGTTTGTTAGTGTTTCTGGTTTGATTTCGTGATTGGATCTGAGCCGATTTTTCGTCATTCGTTCTTTCATTATTAATCCTCGAGTTATTAGAGATATTTTCGCTTGTGACAACAGTAAAACAATCTTAAGAACGTGATACGATTTTATCATTGCTGAGTTGTAATTGATATACTCATTTATCTTGTACACATAGAGTTGTATTATTTATGACGTCAAGAATATAGACTCACACTACTTATTCTAATTACCATATACCAATCGTTAATAATAATTATCACTTTTCTTGATTAAAATAATTATCATCTTTCTTTTCGTCCTTCTCTTAACTAACAACCTTTCCTTCCTTGAAAAAGAATCGAATTCGAGAAAGAACCGTTCCTCTCACACATTCATCCTGATAATCTGGATACGATCGACAATTCCACAAACCTGGAACAAACAAATGTACTGGTAAGATAAGAATTATAAAGGCAAGAAGAGGATGTTTCCTCCAAGAGTTTCCCTCCCAATTTCGAGCTCGTCGAATTTCCACGAGAAGAGCGGATAAAAGAGAGAGTACGTACAACTATCGAGTGGATATTCGAGGAAAAAATCCTACGTGTGTACGAGAACGAGGGAGGGATGGGTTTCCGATGGACAGGAAATTGCGTGGATCGACCATAAGGAAAAGTTCTCTGGTTGTTGAATCGGGCAAAAGAAAAGGAAAAGTTGCGAGCCAATCTTTTTTTTTAATCCTAAAGAAAACTAAGAGCCAAGCTTTTCTTAGAAAGGCTTAAAAAAGACACGTGGAGTGTACTGATCAATTTCTGTGAACAGCCTATTCTATTTTTATTTGTGTGAATATCATGAAGAGACAATTGGATTATAATATTTTTGATCGAGATTTGTATTCGTGAATTGTTCATTTTCCTTCAAAGATATTCCACGAATATACATATCTTCAAAATTGCAACAGAAAAAAGAGAGATGATTTTTTAAAAATAAATGGAAGATATGAAATATACATATTCGAGGAAATTAAAAATCAAAATATTGATTTCTCTCTGCAACAAACGTTCGAAGGGGATCGTGAAACAGAAAAGACGCATCGAGTGAAACCAAAAGTGAGATCTATTTCACGAAATTACATAGAAAGCGAAAGTTTCGCGCAAATTATTCGAATAGTTCTCGTGATTAATCATATATATATATATATAATATTTAAAAACTGTATTCACTCTGTCCAAAACAGATAAAAAAAAAGAAAATATTTTATTTCACGCGTAAAACTGTCTTGGCAATGACCACGCGCCCGTCCAAACCAGAGGCGGACAAATAAAATTTCCGCGCTATATGATTCGCAACTTCAAACGTCCCATCGAGCCTCTAATTGGCACCGCAGGACGTGTCCGGAAAATTGGATTTTCCACACGCGTGTCCCCGAAAAACGAACGCTTCCACGAACGAGGACACGACGAGGGGTGGACAGTAATTAATCTTTCCTGGCCTCGAGGACAAAACCGGCGAGTTTTGTCTCAACGTGTCGAAAACACGGTCGGAAAACAGAGAGAGAGGAAGAGGAAAAGTTCGGTCGGTGGATGAAAATCCGCGTGCTATGCGCCCTCCACTTTTTGCACCGCAAAAACCTCTCGAGTTTTCGAAACTTGGGCGAAAGATTTCGAAGGCGAAATATCGGAGCATAGCACCGAGTTCTAGAAACCTGTTCTCGACCCCGTTTCAATCGCATTGCCACTTTTTGTTCGAAGAGGGAGGGGACGATAATTGGAAAGTGTGTCGATTCGGGAAACGAGAAACTAGATAGCATTATCTCGAGGTTCTAGGGATGGGTGAATGAAAAGTATAGGAGTTTGTTCCGGATTTTTAATGACGAAGATTTGAAGAAGTCGATAAGAATGGAAATCTTCGTACTAAATACGTTAAAGATGTATAATTCAATTTTTGAAGTTTCATTGGAAAATTTTCGACGAGAAGATTGATACGTGTAATTTCCTTCCAACTTGTATTTCCTCTCCTTTGACATTTTACATATGAAAACCCGCTTGCATTTCTATTCGACAGTTTAACTTCCAAACTACCTCTGGAACAAACGTGCACACAAGAGAACTCTAAATAACACGCACAAGAGTTATAACAAAACTGGCTAAACTCTCTATGCGCTGTACATTATATACACTTTTCACGAATTCTCAGGAAACTAGTCCGCCATCGAACGAGGAGCCAATTAGCATAGCTGATTTTTAGCAAAAAAAAAAAAAAAAGAGAGAGAGAGAAAACGAAACAAACCAATTAAAAAGAAACGGTGGGAAGTTTTTACTCGTAGCCAGACAGGCATGAGAAAAGTTTCCAGCCGACACGAGGGGACAATTAAAGAGACGAATTTCACCGAGGTTGGCCATGCTTGGACGGAACAATGCGGTTGCTTAATAATTTCCAAAGGGGAAGAGAAAGAGAGAGAGAGAGAGAGAGAGAGGGATATCGAAGAACTTTGATTTCCCTCAGTTTGCTATTTTCGGCTTTCTGTTCACCGATCGAACGTCTCGTTTCGAAGTGAAAAGAGACGAGATGGGGGTTGAGGATGGTTATTGTACAGCACGGTTCGTTTCTTCGATTTCTTCGTTCGATGCTTTCCCTCTTCGTCGGAGGGAGGAAAAGTTTAGTTTCGGTCGGGGAGAGGAGGAGGAACAAGCGATGATGTCTCGAAAGAAATATCGAAGGGATGCTTCCAAAGGGTGAAAAGTTGGGCGTTACGTGTTCGTTTGGAGCAATTTTTTCTTTTTTCTTTTTCTTTTTTTGTAAAGTATAGATAGAATTTTGTAGAGTGAAATTTGAAAATTATAATTAAGTATTAACGAGGGTTAATTTTATTTTGTATTACAATGTTCAAGAAATATAGATTTGGATTCGGTTCGATAAAATTTTTCCATACATTTGGAAGTAATTTTGAGCCAAAAATAATGAAATATGGATTGTTGAGGAGAAAAAATTGCTGCAATAGGCAAGAAAATTGGCAAAGACGTGTGTGAATAGAATTCTCTGATTACGAGAAGGACGAAACTATGCCAGGAGTTGCGGTTCCAGAAAAATCGGCTCCATTAGTGGCCGAGGTAAAGGGCCAAGGTCCAACCACTGACGCCACTCGTGGTTGTTCGATTTGCGGTTATAATGTCAATGCTTTTTTTCTAGTCCAATTTTTCTTTAAAAAACCTAAAAATAAATAAATATTTATAATTTCTACTTGAATTATTATTCAAATAATTTTGAATTCTACAATTTATCGTTCGTATCATTTTCAAAAATATATTCTTTATAATATTCTTTCTCAAAGAAACGAAACTTTCGCTACTTTCAATACTATTGCAAAAACATTCGTATATTTTCAACGTTTTCAAAATATTTTCAATCTTTTCCTCGGAATCCTATCGTTCTATAAATTCTCTATATGATTCTCGGAATAAACCTGAATCTATTTAAAAAAGTTCATCAATTTTCTCCGTTATATACGCGTTTCCAAGATTTCCTTTTTAAGATTCTAAAAAAATTCGAGAAACATTATAAAACCTAACCTAACGCTTCCACGTCGAATCCCAATTTTCACCTCGCCGATTTAAACCGATCCCTCAAGATGCTCCTCTACTTGGGGGGGAGAGGAAGGGATACAAGTCGCCCCGGCAAAGTTTCAGAGAGCTCCCTCGAGCGTTTCGAACTTAAATCCGGGAAAAGTTGGGACCCCGGAGAATCTGGCCGCACCTTGAGCGCCACACAGGAATTTCCTCTAATTGTCCTTTCAACGGGGGGAGGAAACGAACAACTTCTGGAGCATGTCCAACCGATAAATGATCCGTGACCGGCCCTCAACCGCCCCACTAATAAGTCTAATTCGATCGATTCGGTTTTCGGGGATCCCCTATGCAAATCCAGGGCGAAACAATTTCGAGGAGATCGATCCAAAGTTTCACGAGCCTGCAAGGACCGATTTTCGATCAGAGGTTTCGACAGATGAGGGCCAAAGGTCTGTCTTTTAACCGCTTTACAAATCACTTTCGTGTCCCGATCAGAATTGGAAATTTGGGGACGATTCTCGGCGAAAGGGGGGATAACAATTAGAACGTTCGATCTATCGATTGTTACTTCGTTCTGGAAACGAAAACCGTTCAAAAAAAGAGATTAGATTATAGAATTAGATTAGACGATAGAACGTGTTTTCTAAACTTTTTTTGGATCGTATTTTGTAAATATTCTTCGTTTAACTTGACGATCGATGATGTCTTTTTATAATGATCAACAAAAGATTATGAAGAAAGTATGATATAAATAATAAAAATACAAAAATGATTATATAATTAAATCTTGCATTTTTATTAAAAAAAGTAAAGTAAAATATAATTGTATCTCTCTCGAAAATATTACACGAATTTTGTTCTCAAAACACGTTCAATTTTTCATCCCGAATGTTGCTCAATTTTAAAAAACAAAAGAAATCAAAAACCGAAAATTGGAATGGAAAAAGAAGAAGAAGAAAATATCCAAGTTCACCCTTGATGAAATTTATAAAAATAGTTTCAACGATCGGTATTTCTAGCCTACATCTACGCCTGTTAAGAAGATTCTTCAAAAAGTATTCCGTTCAACCGTGATAAAGAGGCGGAAGACATCTCGCTCATTGATCTGTTTACATTTACTTACGCAACGGATTCGCGGCGGGGTGGAGACGCCGTGAAGAAGTTTCCAGGCGCATTATAGCGTCCGAGGAAACTTTCCACCATCTCGAAATCCTCTTAAGATCTTTTTCGGTTCTACACTTTGTTCTACTTTACCGTTCTTCTCCGAGATCTCTTCCTCGAACGACTAAAATGTTACCCTCCCCTCTCCCCCCTTTAAAATCCTCTTCGACGTTACAACGATACGGGAAGGAAAAAAAAAAAAAAAAAAAAAAAAAGAAAACGAAATAAAAGAGTCTGAAGGAAAATAAAAAAAAAGGAAAATTCGATCTTCGAACGAAGTTTCAATTCTCTTTTCTATATCTTTATATTCTCGTGTTATTGTTCACGCGTTTGACATTATTGAATATATTTGAATATTTTATGTATTTTGCAAAAAATTAGGGTAAGATAAAAATACTCTTTATACTTATAATATAATATTATAAAGTATAATATTATAAAGTAAGTATAAAATTCGAGATTTATAATAAGAAATTTTCTTCTCTGCCAGTCCAAGGAAAAAGTTTCGTTGTATGTTATCCGATCTTACGCGAGGCATTCTAGATTAGACTTATGACTTCTCCCTTACTTTGTGTTATTCACTTCCTATGCTATTTTTCTTTTCACGTCACGTAGACGCTTTTTCCATATAGCAAGATAAGTTGGATAGGAAAAAGATGAAGCGGTCGAAATACACGCTCCGTGGATTTGAGCAAACATTACCTTCTTTTACCTTGTTCCTTGTGCATGGCATAATATAATGTTCTATATAATACAATGTTATTATAGAATGTATTATATTTTATAAAACGGTGTAGATTCTTAAAAAAAAAAAAAAAAAAAAAAAAAAAAAAAAAA
>NW_006263447.1:267410-268565 GCF_000469605.1 Apis dorsata
TTCCATCATTAAAAGGGATAATTTAAAACTTTATTCCAACCATAATCCCATCCTTTAAGAGGATTTGAACCTTTAAATAAATTAATTCTCCTCTCCTTTTTTTATATATTTTCTTTAAGTATATCACCTAAGAAAATATATATTTTCAAATTACATGATCAGAAGCGTTTCGTTAATTACTTTTAATTATCTCTAACAGCTTTTCAACTTATTCTCGATACGTGTTGTTACCATTAAATTAATTAAATGAAAATGTGTGCTCGTCACAGAAAAATAGCTGCATAAACAGCAAATTGATGGTTTTAACATCCATTAAACCTTAGTGCGTAACACTGACACAACATAGGGGCAGCTTTAATTTTGCAAAGTGCGGGACAGTCATAATTTCGAAATAGCTCGTCGTCCACTTTCGTATAAAACGTATGTCGGCTCGACTGTGATTCACATTACGACTGAGACACGTCTGGCGCGGTTCAAGTTTTTACACGGGGTTGTTGTGTGTATCGTACGCGTAAATAGCGGAAAGAATTATATCGCCCGTTCGAATCATTCATCGTTCAGAGTTTGAAATTTCTACAATTTTGAAAAATTTCCAAATATATTTTACGTCTAAAATTATTTAAAATTAATAAACATCTTTTTTATTTATATATATTATTTCTTAAATACTTTAAGCAAGAATTTATTTTTTATTTCACAGAATAAAAGAAATATTATTTCCCAACATATGTATATTTATATACATATATAATTGAAAAAATATGCGTGGAAATTTCTATTCTTCAGAACGCGAGGAATAAATAACCGCGAAATTAATCACGCGCGACGTTGAAAAAGTTGAAGACAAAGCGAACACTTATCCCCAGATCTAATCTATCCAGAGATCCGCTCTAGGAATCGCATCTCCTGGCAATCGAATTTCCCTCGAATTCGATTTCTTCCGCTTTAGTCCGATTTCTTCGACTCCACGTGGAACCGCGTGAAACTGGAGCAGTTTTCCCTCTTCCCTCCCCTCCTTTCCCCTCCCCTCCGATCCATTACGAGTCCATTTACCCCGAGAGGAAACCGTCACGGAAGTGTCGAGGATGGAACACCGCTGTTTCCGTCCGCCATTCGGTGGCAACAAATCGGTGGCGGACAGTCAATCGTCCTTTC
>NW_006263447.1:268606-271214 GCF_000469605.1 Apis dorsata
TTCCACCTGATTCCCCTTTGCGGTAACACAATTTCGACGCGGAGTTTCGCTCGCGCGCGCGCGTGTATGTGTATATCTCTGTCCTCCATGGATGGATGGAGAGGGGGAGTTCGTGTTTTCGAAACGATACGAGGTCTGAAATTCGAATGGGGGGAGAGAAACGATGGTCGATCGATAACAGGAGGCAACTGTTATCTTGCTGGTATTAATGTTGATCTTCGGTGTTTGCTAATTTAGAGGGAGGGGGGAAGCCGTCGCCTGTAACGCTTGTTGTAATTGCGTGGACGTCGATCGAACGATGAAAATGGCTGAAAATGGCGGACGAAGAATTACTCGGAGAAGAAGGGGTGTTTGCTCTATTCTTCTTCTTTTTTCTTATTTCTTCTGGAAAATTTTCTTTGGTTTTTTTTTTTTTTTTTGGTTTTTTTCAGGGTTGCGGTATTAAGTGTGGAATTAATTTGTTCGATAGGGAGGTTCTCTTGATTTCTTCTTTTTTTTTCTTATTTCTTCTGGAAAATTTTCTTTGGTTTTTTTTTTTTTTTTTGGTTTTTTTCAGGGTTGCGTTATTAAGTTTGGAATTAATTTGTTCGATAGGTAGTTTCTCTTGATTTCTTCTTTTTTTTTTTTTTCTTTTTTAATATGTATTCATCCAAAGTTTCGAGGAGAAAAATGTATTCGAACGAGATTCTGGGGTAGGATTTTTTTTAATTAAGGTAAGGGAAGAAGTTTGTAGAAATTTGATAAATAATTAAATACTTTTATAACTATGGATAACAACATAATTCTATCTAATTATTTTCATATACTAATCTAAATTTTTAGATAAATATTATAGATTAGCTCTAGTGTTAATTATTGAACTATTTTAAAAAATAGTCATGGGTTTTACCCAGTTTTTCTTTTATATCTACACTAACTTGTGTGCAAATGTTTGTTAACATTTAATATGATCGATGGTTGATGATTTACAGCTTTAATTGGATTGATGATTATCTAGATCGTTGGATTACTATTTAGCAATTAAATTAGATACGAATCTCTTTTTTAAAAACACGTTAAACCATCTCGATTACATGATTTGATCGATTCATTTTACGATTTGATATTTAACACTAATATTTTTCATTATTCAAATGATTCCAATTCAACAAAAATACATTGAATTATTTTAACGTATCATCATGCCATCGATCATTGCCACACTTTTTTCGTATAAAATATTAATACAACCGATTTCTCTTTAAACGATGGTGGCAAACGCGTGTTAAAAAATACATTAGACTGTTTCGATATTATCGGTTCGATCGTGCATTCTTACCCCAAGCTAAGAGAAAGTAACGATGTAATCGTGGGTCCTCGTAATTGTATTTTCTTTCTGGAACAGCTAGAAGTTAAGGGAATTCTTTTGCACTTTTTCGACCTGGGAGAAGATTGGCCGGAGATGGACGGTGTCCCGGGGAGTCAGTTGAAATTTTCAATAAAGATGGAAATGAGAAAGGAATAGAAGAAGGGTTTGGAAACTTGGACAGTTTTATACGCGGGCTATGATGTTATAGTTAACTTGGTTGTTTATTACACGCGACTATGCACTGCATAGTTATGGAATATCAAAATTCGATATCCGGGGGTTTATATGATATCTAATTTAAATTTAAAAAAAAAAAGAAAAAATTAATCTGATATTTTTAATAATTCATCGCGCGAATATTCGATTTGAATAAATCGAATAAAAATATAAATCATGAAAATTTCAATTTAATTTGTTTAATCTTAGATTATTCATCGAATTTTAATATTCGTAATATATTTAACTACTTAATGCTACATTAATACTAATGTTAAACACGGGATGTAAAACACTATACACGGCTTATTATATTTAATAATTCTCTCCCGTATCGACTATAACTAAAATTAAAGTACGAATTAAACTTTCGTTGAATCGGAATTATAATCCGTGATATGAGTTTAATTCCGTATCCATAAGCCGAGGTATCAGGTACAACGATACAATTGAAAATGAATGAAATATATTTTACAAACTTACATCTAATCTTCGAATTAATCTAAAATTTATAAAATGCTTTTAAACCTCTAAGTTTAATCTAAATAAAAAATAAACCAATAATCTTTCAATTTTGAACAAGATTCGCTTTTCAAATTTGTCACAGAATTGACAAACAGAATTGATATTATTATTTTCAACGAAACTAAATTTCAAAAAAAAAAAAAAAAAAAACTCGATCGTATTTTATCCTAACGATTCGAACGAAAGGAATCTATGAAAAAAGCAGAGATAAAAAAGTAGAAACATTTTTCCACCGTGAAACACGAGAAACACGAGAACAAGCCACAAAGCCCGCAATATCAAGAATGATTTCGAGTATACATCCATAAAAATGGCCGCCGCCCGTAACAAGATTGCCACTACTGCGCTTTCCGACTCGAAACCGATTTATAATCCCCGAAAGGGCGAGGTTCGAGCGTAGCTCGCATTAGCCGCAACGACGAGTAAATAATTGTCCACGTTGAAAACGTGACGGCGGTGTACGCGTTTGGAAAGGGGGAAAAAAAAAAAAAAAAAAAAAAAAAAAAAAAAAAAAAAAAA
>NW_006263447.1:271348-274493 GCF_000469605.1 Apis dorsata
TTACAGTTGGCCGGTGAAGTTGAATTATCGCCGTTGAATTTCCCGCGACAAAACGCGTGGACCCTCGCGAAGACGCGCGCGATGCGAGGAACCGTGAACCGGTGATAAATCAATGGAATTAGGTCGAGACGAATTTATGGCCGTGATTACTATGACCGATCGTGTACAAGAGCGAAAACACGATTCGCGAGGAAAAGGAAAGAAAATAAAAGATAGAGGATAAATAGTTTTTATGGGAGTGGAGGGGAATGGGAAAATTTCAATTTAATTAAAATTATATTTTATGCGAGGAAAAATTTTGCATCTTTCGTTTGAGTATTATCTAAATGGAAAGTTAAATGGAACGATGTGAACGATATATCGGATGGACGATAAGAAAAAAACTTTGATTTTGTTTAATAAATCGAAATTGAGTTATTCGATAATTTGGAAAACGAGAAGTAAAATAAAATAAGTTTCTACTTTTTATCTTTGTGATTTTTTCGAGGTAATTTATGAAAGGAATCGATTAATTTTCGTTCTTAAGTTGCGACGATTAAAATAATATTTTTTTCGTATCGTTGCATCCTATCTCTTGTATAACGTGCTTTTATTTACAATAATCACAATAATAAATTAACTTATAATTATTTAGATTAATTAATTTATTAAAAAATATAATATTCTTACGAGGAGCTCCGACCGACACGTCCGCACCGCTCCGTGTTCGAAACACGACTCCGGTTAAATCGATATTTTGGAAATCAATAACGTTTGACTTTGCCGTTTCCTCGTGCCGCCGTTCGCATAAACCGTAACATTCCATTAAATTATCGATACCAAAATACGTTTTAATTTATAAATTATAAAGTAATGTTAACAATATATTTATCTTAACAATATTTTGTTAAGATGTTATTAGCAATAATGTTTATATTAATAGAACAATATTATATTTTTTATTTTACAATATAAAGAAAAATTAATAATATTGCATCGATAAATAATGAAATATTAAAATATAAACAATATAATCTTTTTTATTTTTACGTAAAAATATATATATATATAATTAATAAATTATTAATAATAGATGAATTATAATTTTATAATAATAAAAAAAGAAAAGAACAATTCGCGTAAAGTTTTTCTTTAAATTCGCGTATTAAAAAATTATTATTCCACTTTTTTTTTATTGTAAGTGGTTCGATAATAAAATTGCTCGCGAAAATACAGTAACAATGCGAAAAACTTTTCAGGATCTTTTTCGTACAAGGCAAAAAAGAATGGGAATTTGCTCGATGGAGGCCACACTTGAGCTCTTGATCTCTAGTTAACTGGCGTGAATAATCAAAAACGGCTGACGAAGTCAATATAACGGGAATATTAAAAGATTTGAGATTCGATAATTTATTCATCGATTCTCGATTTTAGCAGAATCGTCGCTTTAAATTGGTTGATCATAATTTTTCAAATTCTTATTAATAATTTTAATAATACGCTCGTTAAATTTCTTTCCTCTCGTTTCGTAAATTAAATTCGTTCATCATAAAACATCTTACGCTTTAAAATATCGGTAACGATTAAACAAATATAACAGATTTAAACTCTTTACCACTTTAATCCGAATAAACAATTAATATCAGCAATATCGAGAAATCATTCCTCAAATTTCTCAATATTCGATCATGAAAAATGCACCTTCCATTTAACTACCCACATCTACGAAAAATAACTTCACCGTTGAATGATTAATTCCTCACAATTCTCGCTTACCACCTCGAACGTGCAATTCGAAAAATTCAACGAAATAAAATTTCGAAACCCAAGAGCCAAATCAAAAAGAAAAAGAAACCTTTAAAAAAAAAACCCTGAATGAACAAGCTCGAAAGAAAATTAAAACGCGTGTTCCACGTACATTAAACAGAGAGAAAAATCGAAGGGGCCTAGATCATAGGGATAAACCTCTATTTTCGTGATAACATTATCAGGGAGGAATTATCGATAAGCCGGTAAGCTTTGTGCGTGCCGTATCGCTGGTTTCGATGAAAATGGTAATAAGCCGGGCCAAGTTGGACGTAGCGGGCAATGGAGTGCCGCTTTGGACACGCGAACTCGTGAAATCCCTTTAGTCACGGAATCCCTCCTTCCTTTTTCGCCCGGTGATAATTCCATGCACAATTCGATCCGCCTTTTGGAATGGCGCCCTTTACGGAGGCCACGCGAAACGAAAGGGACATCGCGAGCTGGATCATCGTGGATTGGAAATTTTTGTTTGTCTCCAAAGTATTCTTTGTGTGAGTCTTAGTCCTGCATGGGTGTATATGAGAAAGGAAGAGATAGAAGTGGAAAATCGATCGAGGAGTTTAAAAGTTTAAAAAGGGGGGGAGGATCTAGGAGGATGTCCTCGAGATATTATTAAATTTCGTGGATAATTTAGTAGATGATTTCCTTGGATGGGAGTTGGTCATTTGATGGAATATTGTGTTATTAATTTCTTGAATTGGAAATTTTACGTTGATTTTATTTGAGATTTTTATTTGAAATAAATAGGGAATATCTAAAGAGTTGTGTCTTTAAAGAAAAATGAGTGGCTTGAACAGTGTTCATCTCGGATAGAAGTGGAAGAAATAAAATGGAAAATAATAAAGTGCAAACATAAACTCTTCTTATCTAATATAAATAATATGGATAAATATTAAATAAATTAGAAATAATTCACCTTTCATTTCTATTAAAAATGAATGTAAAATAAACCCATCGAAGCATCTCGACTTACCAAACCATATCAAACGAAACGAAATATGTGATTTATACGCTCAAAAACCCCACCAAACTGTGCCAACTATTTATCCATTCCACATAAGCCTCCTACCGAAAAAGAGAATCTTCTCTCCACCCTCCCTCCTCCCCTAAAAAAAAGAACACGAACAAAAGAAAATAAAGGAAAGGAGAAAGAAACGATGTTTCACGACTCCATTTCGCGGAGGAAAGAACTTTTGCAACTTACAAAAATGGCCGAAAGAAGAGATTCGAACGAATGGGGAGGAAGGGAGAAATGGCGAAACTTGTTCGTTATCGCGAGACGCTCGTAAACGTCTGCCTCTCCCCTCCCCTTTTCCTCTCCTCTCCCTCCCCCTCCGCCTCCTGTAAAAAAATACAAGAG
>NW_006263447.1:274834-277676 GCF_000469605.1 Apis dorsata
GGAAGACCCTTCTTCTTCTTCTTCTTCTGCTTCTTCCCCAACGCCGATACTTAGCCTCGACTTTCGTACGTCTTCCACGGGGGAGGAAGGAGGGGGAGGAGGGGAGAGGGAGGGAATGAAGGAGGGAATGAAACGGTGTACGTACCGGCATGCGGCGTTGTAAAACACGCGCGGAACCATGTTTTTTCCACGACGTTTCGCGCGATGAAAGTGGCCCGACTGCCAGGGGCGCGAGATACATCTAGACCCTTGGAGCGGAAAATTGAAAGGACCGGCTTCCTCTTCTTGCGCCTCTGCTTTTTTCTTTTTTTTTTTTTTTTTTTTTTTTTGAAGCCCCCGCGATTAATTTCAACGCGCGAGGATTACTCCCAAGCGGGCACGAATTCATGTTTTTTTTGACGTGTGTAAGGTGTTTGAGCGATAAATAGTGACGCCTGTTTTTGGTTCCTTTTTTTTTTTTTTAATTCGAATTTCGGGGTTTGGAGAATACGATGGAAATTGTTGCGAGCGAATATTTTCAAAAATCGCTTTTGCGAAGATTTTTTGTTTGTTGGAGAAATAATTATTATTTATTCCCCGTTTTCGAAAGACGTTGTGAAAAATTGTTGAATCTTTAATTTTTCGAAAATCTTTAAAATCTTTAAAATCTAATTTCCAATTCAAGTTGTAAATGCCAGAGAAGAATTCCCGAAAGTTTCAAATTTTATTACCCTTTCGAAACTTGAATTTTCTTAGTTGTAAATTTATATATTCCAACCAATTTCACGGCGTTTTATATTTTTTAAATGTTGTTCGTCGACATCGATCAGTATACTATTTTGCTAAGCATAGTGTATTCATATCGCGATTCCATCACCTGTATAAAATTACTGTATAAAACTTGGCATCGAGACAAAAGCATCTCAAATATCGTGAGAATCTCGAGAGGGTTGAATTAGAGAATGTCAGGGAAGATTCACTGCCAGCTCGAAGAACAGAATACCACCGCGACTGTATCCTTTGAAAATACGATCTTTCTGGTCTTGAATTTTAACCAATCCTTCGTACATAATAATCAACCCGAATATCACTTGTTTCTTATATAAAAATCAAAAACTTTAAAATTAAACTTATCGCAACTCGTCCTTATTCCTTTCGCAATAACATTTGACAACTGCAAGAATACTGCAAAGAATACAAATTCGATGGATAAATATATACGAAATAAAATAAAATCGAATCACATATTCCCCGTAGAAACCGCAAACGATAAAAACTTCTACAGCCTCGATAAAGTTGAAACCAGCCATCGAGCGACATAAAATCCTCGACATCCGATACATTCACCCCCCGAATCTGCATACGTTTCGATCGAATCAACCTTCCTCCCCGATCCGTTTCGTCCAGGAATCGAGCTCTCCGACCGTCGAACGTGTTCCAGAAAAGTATCCATCCCTTTTGCCCCACCTATCTCCAGTCCTTCGCCCCCTTTTTCCCTTCATTGTAACGACGTAACTTCGCCACTAGGCGCGCGCGTGCCTAACGAGCGGGCAAGCTGGAAGGGAGAGGAGCGGTCCTCGTTTCGCTCTGGAAACTCCGTGGACGAGCGCCGATGCGAGGGTAATTTACCGAATAAGTTGGCAGCCGTGCACGGCCAGTGGGTGGTGTAATTGCGCGACACCGTTTTTCCACCCCTTGGAAACCAGGCCTCGAGAACGAGGCCCATCTCTTTCTCTCTCTCTCTCTCTAGTAAGTTACACCGTGTCCTCCTCCAGGGGCAGCACAGCTTGATATAAGTTTTAAGGCCGAGCCTTCCGGTAGTTTATAATCCCTCGGGTAGTTTATGAAGCCGCAAGGATAATCGCGTGTATGTCAAGGGAGTTGTTGCCGGTATAATGGCGAGGAAACTAAGTTGAACGCTGGATTTTTATTGTATTGGAATTGAGGGAGGAAGTTTTATGGATTCTATGGAGTTAAGTGTCGATCGGTGGATTTTTTAGAAATCAAAGGGGAGTTATTATTAATGTTGATTCGAATTTGTTAGATTTGGATGGTTCTTATCGCACAACAATTGAAACAAGATACAATTCAATTAACTCAAAGTGGCATCGATCGTTTAAAGTTGACGTTCCATAGATCCTCAAGATCCTCCAAGGTTTGCCCGAAATACAACAGGAAGAAGGGCGACAAAGAGGTTCAGAGTCGTCAAAGCCATCGACCCTTCACGGTGGTTGATTCTTCTCGTTGCCACAATACGAGGCATTGTTTTTTCGTTGAGAAAAGCCAGACACGATAACCGGAACATTCAGGAGGCCGCCATTGTCGCCGCCTCCGGTGTCTTTTTCGCGCCCTCCCCCCCTCTCACCACTTTGCCGTTATTCTCTGCGGAGCCCTCGATTATTTTCTATTCAAAGCCACCGGTTCGTCGAGCCTCGTAGCGTATCGCTCCACGATGTTCAACTTCCTCTCTTTTCAAACGTCTTCCCACTTCCCTTCTCTTTCCCTTTCCCTCTTTTTGCTACCTCTCTCTCGGCTAGTCGCAACCGTCTTACACGTTGTCTCGTTTGAATATCTTTCGAAAATGCGCAACATGAATTTCTCCCCGCATTTTCCCTACTTTTCTTTTATTCCCCTTGTCCTTTTCCCCTCGCCCCCTCCTTGACCCACATAAGACGCGATACTGAATTGAAACGAAGATTCTCGGCTTTGGCTTCCATTGTAGCGTGCATTTCTTCCGGTATCGTGGCTATTGGTGTCTGTCGAAAATGATAAGGTGAATCCTCCTTGCCATTGGAATTATTCGTTTTCTTTTCTTTCTTTTCTTTTTTTTTTTTTTTTTTTTAATAAGAAAAAACGTGTGTTT
>NW_006263447.1:277877-285856 GCF_000469605.1 Apis dorsata
GGAATATTCTTATATACTTGTGGATATTCGAATTTGATATTCTAATTGAATTAATTTACGTTCATTCTTATTAATACGAACAATTGAAATTTAAAATATATCTTTCAAATCTTCTTCGTATTTCAATTTCATTCTTCGATAAATCGTATGCAAAATTCATTTCATGGAAGGAGCACTTTCAATTGAACAACGTCAGAATTCATCTCATCAAACTCTCTACATGCATTATTCCATAGATCACTTTTCAGAACAGGAACGAGTCCTCTTCAAAACCAAATCCTCGCTATCTTAAAAACGAAAATCTCTCCACTCCAAAACTTCCAACTTTCAACCCCCTATCTTTGCAACATCACGAAATTATGTTCTCGACGCCACGTCTAAGGGGAAGCTAATAAATTCAAACGAGGTCTCTAATCCCTCGCGAAGGAAGAGGCAAACTCATTGCCAACAACGACATCGTTCTATTCTTACTCCCTGTGTCGAAATAACATTTGCTTTTTGTGGGTGGAGGAGAAAGAGGCGGCATAATGGCCCCTCCAACGTGCTTCGAACCTTTCGATTTCTATTTCTAGAGCTTGTACCATATGCCACGAAAGCTTTTTCTTCTTCGTCGTAACCGGTATTGTTTTCCACGGTTAAAGAATCAACCGACCCAAAGGTCGGCCATTGTTGCGACTTCATCTCCCTGCAGCGATGTTTTCGTCGCGAATAAATTCTTCTATTCCCCGAACGATTGCCACGGGCTCTCGTGATTTATCTTCTGTTACGAGATTATCCTGCTGGGATATATTTCTGAATCTTTTTTATATTTCGTTTTTGCGGTTTCTTTCTTCCTTTTTTTTTAATATTGGCTTTCTTTTGTCGAGGAAAATTTTAGAGTAAATTGAAAACAAATGTATCGAGCGTGAAAGGCTTAATGTAATAATAGATATATAAATTTGTAACTAAACTGAGAATATTTATCTAATTCTGCAAGAACTTAAAGATTACATTACGTGACATGAAAATAAAAATATAAAATAAATTTGCTCGCATGTCTTCGCAAATTAAAGATATTTCATTTCTGAACTCTTGATTGACATCAACATTTATCGCTATTTAATTCTTCCTTTAAAAAAGAAAAGAATAACTGTGAACGAAATTTTCAATTTCAATAATAAAACGAGTCTCGCCGATCGTTTTTACAAACAGAGATGACTTGACAAATTCCTTAGTTCATTTCAAGGCGGAAAATCGGTGAAGATTCACGCCGGTAATTCGTCGGAGGATATTCGTCGCGAGAAATTTCATTCCGCGAGATTTCAATTCCTCAACCCCCGAA
This sequence comes from Apis dorsata, assembly GCF_000469605.1. NCBI lineage: Eukaryota > Metazoa > Arthropoda > Insecta > Hymenoptera > Apidae > Apis > Apis dorsata. The sequence continues at coordinate 279,199 of NW_006263447.1, forward strand.
GGAACTTCGATTGCTTTCATCGAGCCTAACTTCTGCCCGAGATATGTCTCTATTTATGCCACCAGTCCTCCTTCCTTCCACCCTTCTCCCGTCCAATGTATGTAGATTCGCCGTAAACAACGCCTCGCTGGAAATTTTCACCCTCTCCAACCACAAGTATCCGCGAAAAGTTGAATCAGTCTGGAGAAACCGATCTCTCTCTCTCTCTCTCTCTCTCTCTCTCTCTCTTTTCTCTCCTCTCTCTTTCTTTTTCTTTCGACTGTAATTCGAAGAAGGGGATAGAGAAATATTACAAGTCACTCGTTGAAAGGGTTATTTTTTTCGCCGGAAGTTGTTCATTTTCCACGCGAGATTATCGTGATATTTCCTCTTTCTTTTTCTTTTGATTGTAATTCAAAGAAGGGGATAGAGAAATATTACAAGTCACTCGTTGAAAGGGTTATTTTTTTCGCCGGAAGTTGTTCATTTTCCACGCGAGATTATCGTGATATTTCCTCGTCATAGTTGCCTCTTCCAGTGAAATTTCTTTTTCCAGCAAACTTCTCGTGGACATATTGCGTGTTGGTGAAGGGGGATGGGATATTGGCTCGAGGGCGGGGGCTATTTCCCCGATGACTACTTTGGAAAATTATTGTCGCGTCACGAGGCCAATGGATGAAACTTCGGATCGAGTCTGTTTGTTATTTGCCCTATTGTTGTTATTTGTCGCTCCCTTTATCAGGGGATAAGTTATCAAGGATTGCAAGAAGGAACGGTGTTCGTTAATTGGCTTAATTAGAACCGTTCCCCGGCCCCTGTTCAACAAAATTTCTGTTTAATTCTTCAGCTTTGTACTTCCCCCGTACTTCTGTCTGGTGTAGCGCTCAGAAAACCGCCTCAAAGAAACTTTGCTTTCAAGGCTTTGAAGTTCCTTGAATTCTGAAACCATGAAGCACCCCTTTCCTTTACACCATTATATTTAAGTCCTAAACTTCCTCTCTCTTCAATTTCTTATTTTATTATTAACCGAGAGAATCTCTTGTTGTTTGATTCAATTAAAAAAAAATTACGTTTTATATCTCATTCTCTTTGACGGAATATCTTTGTTTTCTTTTGTTCCTTTTTTGAAAGAATATTTCGAATCTGTTTCGAAATAAAGATCTCCTAAAGAAGAAGGATATTTCGATGGAACAGAAAGTAGGAAAAATATAAAAAAAAAATAAATCTTAAATTATTCGAAACCTTTTTCTCCTCTCCAATAGATATTTTCGTTTAAAATTAACTTTTGCCTACGAATATATGTTGATCCATAACATGTATGCGCACGAGTATCAAAACAGTTAACTGCATACATAAACATAATATCCTATAGTATCGAGAGGATAAACACAAACAGTCGACTATATACGATCGTATATAAGTTTAATCTTACTCGCACATATTTAATATCCCTCGACTAAGATACATCATTTTAATTTCAAAACTGGTATATCAGCTCATGAATATACGACGTTGGAACTTTGAACAAGGAAAATATGTCTATCGGACTGAGATTATAGACAATCAACGCTAAAAAACAATATACTTCAAACCTTATTACCCTCTCCAAATAATTACTTAATTAAAACGAATAATCGAATAAATTGATCGAAAACTACACCACAAAAACTAATAAACAAAAGAGAAGATCGAATCGATACTTAAAAAAAGATTACAAATAATCGTGCAATAATTCACATTTCACGAAAACTTTAACTCTACATATAACTTCGATTCTGAACGTTTTGAGCTGCTTCTCGGCCAACTTCCGCTTCCTGGGTCGGTCCCAGCGTGACTCTCGATGCGTCTAGACGACTCCAAGGACAAGAGGGATGCGGAGGCGGGCCAGAGGCGGTGGTCTGTTGGAAAAGAAAAGGGACAAGAGGAGGGCAGCGGGGTGAATGACCTCTTGTCACTTCCTGCCTCGAGTCGTTTCCTTCCAGAGTGGTGTATCACTATGGCTAAGCTGGAACAATTGCGATCGTTGGTGGGTTCGACAGGTCGAACGAAACGAGAACGGCCACGAGCCGATACACATTGTTCGTTCTCCGTATTTTGTGGATTATTTCGTGCCGGATACAACCAAGTTCGTGGCATTGTGCCGCGCCGCATTATTCAGATATGCTCGTTCGTATGAAGCGTTATCTGGTAAATGAACATGGTACGGAGCTGGTTATATCGCGAGTGTTATTCGCTCCACGATTGCTCGTGATCCATTGTGCCCGGGGATGGTGATAGGATATATGGAATATTTCCATTCCTTTTATTTTATCACGTCACAGGTCGTGAGAGAATTTATAGTTTCGTCGAAGCGCGTGATATATATTATTTTTGTTCCAATATCTTCTGGATGATCGATATTTTATGTGTCGATTTAATATTTTCTTTTTTCTTTTTCTAAAAATGATTTTATCGTTTAAATTTTCGATCTTTTCCAGATCAATTAAGTTTAATATCAAAGTATCGAAGTAATTAATACATTAAACAGAGCTACGATTTCCTAAACTGACATTCATATTTCTAAAAAAAACTTTACCTCTTCAATATTATAACACTATACTTAACTCCGATTATTAAATCTGAAATTTCCAAAAAAAGGAAAACTAACTGAAACTTTTTCCTTTTTCACATATTGTAACAATCCACTTCGTATCAAGGAAATTCTCAAAAATCTCGTACCTAAAAATCAATTTCCATTTTTATTTTCAAGCTAAATAAAATTAATCGAAACACAATCTACCATTACAAGCACCGTCAAAATTCCCAAAAATCCACCCCTTTACACCCCTTATTTTCAATCTCACTTTCTCAAAAGGGATCACGTTAAGCCTCTCGAACATCCAATCTCGATCCATACGACCTCCCAGGCGACCGTGTCGCCTAATCATCGTAACTTCCCCTCTAATGGGGCGCGTGCTTTCATCCCCCTCCCTCCTTTCTTGCGCGAAGGAATTCGAATGCTCGAAACGTGGCACGCGCCGATATCCCGACGAGAAACGGTTTGGTTTCTCGTTAAGTGGGTGGATAATTAGGGGCGACGCGACGTTTCGCTTGCAGCGGTGCGGTTCTTCTTGCGCCAACACAACATCACACAGAGCCGCCTCTTTTCGATTCGACCACTGCACTTTTTGCCCGAAAAGTAACACGGTATCTTTCTTGTCCTGGAGGCAAGAAGGCTCTAATTTTCGCTTCGAGGGGGAAGGAGGAATGGGACGCGGATGGAATGCTTTTACGCGGGGTAGGGAAAGGAACGAGACGAGGGGGAGAAAAAAGGGATCTCTAAATGTAATTTTAAATTAGATGAAATTCGTAATTGCGCGTCCTTGCTGCCGGTTTATTATGCGTTTCTTCTTCTTCTTTTTCTTCTTTTTTAGGGAAATACATAATTTTGAATCTCGAGATGTTGAGTGGAAATGGGAGATTGCGTGATTGAGAACGAGAAGGAAGTAAGAGAGGACGAATTTTTTGACAAAAATGAATAATAACGATTCAAATAGGAGAGAAAGGATTGTTTAATGCTGATAATTTATAAATTTAGAGGAAAAGCAAAAGTTTAAGATTTTAATCTATCGACAAAAGCGGTTTTAATTAAAAATAGAATTCGAATATATCGGAATAAAGTAATTGATTAAATATTTCGTATGAAATTAACTTGATTTCTCGACTCGAAGGTAATTAACTTTGACAGAGTAAATTATCAAGCGTGAAATTACCATATATCGTACACATAACAATAAAGGGTATCATGAATTTCACGTAACTATCAGCGCATATTTCAAAGGTATTAGAATGATACGAGTTGATGATGACAACGTTATGAGCTGATAACACGACAGCGTAGTAACGCCTATATATCGCTACCCTAGAGCATGCACTTAACGAGAAAGACAATGTTCAATATGTAAGATGTATATATGTGTAGAAGATCATGTACATACGTCTAGAACATTGTAATAAACTTCGTTATACGTTTATGATTCCAGCTTCTGATTTACAAGTAAAATTATTAATGGATTGTAGCATATTATTTATTATGAATATATTTTTTGTATATTTTATTATTATTTCAATTTTGCTCTTACAATTATTACCATTTTTCTCATTTTACTTTTTCATACGAAAATTTCCAACATTGAGAAGAAGAGGAAAAATAAAGAATTTCCTTAAAATATGCAATATAAAAAAGGATCTCTTTAAAATTCTTCTCCAAGAGACACTTTGATGTAACTTATTACGCTTTTCACAGCAATTTAATTTTTTTTCCGCGTATTAAATTCTCTAAAAAATTGTAAGATTCACTATCCATCGAAAGATCGAGTGAAATCGTTATCAATTTATCAAAGAGAAATATTTTTTGATCGATGAAACAATGACGGAAATAATGACGTTGTTCCATCTCAAAGTGAAAATCTTCTTACGTAAAAATTACACCCTTCTTCCTTCGTAAATAAAACACGCGATATTAACCTCTCTAAGTAATAACTTTTCGCTTGGTCTTGACACGGTATTACACAGATTTTCTCTAAAATTTCCTCTACAATATAAAGAATCGTTGCCACGAAGCTACCGAAAGTATTACCGAAAGAGAACATTTATGAATACAATATTGGTTGTAGGTAGAAAAGTTTCAGCGGCTCAAAGAACTTTTTCGTAGCAACAAATATGTTTGAAACAATGTTTTCAAACTTTACGATATCTTATGATTTTCCATCACCCTGCGTACAAAACAAAATTAATTTCCTATCCCTTTTACTTAACAGAGAAACAAGAGAATCGATTTTGAAACAAGCAAAAAGATGAAACGAATTAGCCAACCAACTTTTTGCCGAATAAATATATACAATAATCTTTTATTATCTATTAAACAAATGGAATAAAAATTGAAATTGACATTAAAATTATCCTTGCAAATAAATAATATCTCCTTCTGTACAATGAAAACCTCGTATTCAAACAAGGGAGAAGGAAAGAAAACTGCGAAACTCTGTTGTTGAAAGGAAACAACTGTTCTAAAGAAGGGGTGGAACTCGTGAAAAGGTACTCGTCGCGAAGATACGAAACGAATAATGGAAAACGTCGTTCCTTCGTCGCTTGGTCATTACTGGACCAAGTCGTGGAACGCCAGTTAGGGGAGAACTCACGACGACCAATTAAATCGCCGGCAGGATTGGATTTATCGACAAACGGGCGAGCAATTACTAACATTTAAAGTTGACGAGGAAGGGAGAGAAGGAGGGATGCGCGCGCGAGTTTCTCGTTAAAAGGCGGGCCCCATCTGGGGGGGAAGGAGGGGTAGCTCGTTCGATTTTAATCGCGCCGCTCCCGTTTATCAAATTTCTCCGAGCCGGCCAATTTGTGGTTTCCTTGGACCGAGTGGGTGGGGACAGTTTCCTGGCTTCTGGGATGTCTGGGACCGAGCTGGGGATAATTGCTGGGAAAATTGTTGATGGATTGTCCATTGTCTCGCGAATTATTGGAAAAGAAAAGAGAATGGAAAGTTGATTACAATGGGCAGATGGATGAAAGTCGATGCGATATTTCGATATTTCGAACGTAATTTTTCGAGGCTCTAAGGCTCATTGATCGAAGATCGTAAGATCGTTCGAGGATCGAATTGGTGAAAAGTTGTGTGAGAAAAATTTGTCTTGATATTGGAAAGAGGAAAATTGTGATTTGAACAAATTATTATTTGTATCGTCAATTGGAGATGAAAGAGGAAATTGATATGCGTGCCTCTTAGAATATTTCATCTTCTGAGATATTATTCGGGCTTAGAGCAAATGCGCCAATCGAGCGAATGTATATCCGGGCAATGTTTCACTTTCCTCTCGATCGGAGAACAAACGAGGCTGTCGTGAACATATTGCCTTCACTCGCACCTGTTCCTCCCCCTCCCTCCTCTTTAACGTTAGAATCATGTCAGAAACAGGAAATGCAACCACCAGAACAATGTGTCTTCACCTCCGCCAATTGAATCTCTCTCTCTCAATTTGGAGGATTCGGAAGAAAGATGATAGAATGGGTAAAATTGATTTAAGAATTCACAATTTTCTACGTAACAATTTCGATTAAATAAATCGAACGCATTCTCATTCATCAAGTTAATAATATTCTTTCTTCAATTCTTAATCTTAATATACTCGAGTAAGACGTTAACCAAAGACATTAATTCGTTTAATCTGGCAGAAATCGTAGAAATCGATGTTTTGGCCGTTGGCCAAAGCAACTCGATCCTTGGAGAGTCGGTGAAGTTTGCGGCCATGTCGTAATAAGGATACCTGTCCTCCAGAACAGATCCAGTTTTCGTTCCAAACCTCGGCCATGTTTCTTTTTATAGCCAGGAAGCTGTTCAACCGCACCGTTAGGGAATAAAAAGCGACGCTGCGCTGGAAGACAGTTAGCTTTGACAGGACTTAAAATCTCATTGGCCTGTGAGGTGGTCGTTGGAGGGTTGTTTCGTTGCACCCTGCTTTCGGGAAAATTACACAAGAAATTCTTTGATGCTTTGAGCGTTCTGTGTTAGTCGCGGATGGAATTATTCTTTTTTCCTTCTTTTGACAGAGATATTTTTTCTTTCTTCTTCTTCTTTTTTTTTTTTTTTTTTAATAATAGGAAAGTGAGTTTAATTAAATTTAATTTT
>NW_006263447.1:286132-297349 GCF_000469605.1 Apis dorsata
AGTTGTTTATAAGATAATAATAAAAATATCTTACGAGGATTCAAACGTCACGATAAAAAAATTGATTTCAATCTCTGTGAAGAGAAGTATTTAAGAAAATCTTTACCCCTTTGGTTTCGTTATCAATCATCACGTGAGGGGCAATTCAATATTTTCTTACGTTAAGTTGCAGTTAGAAACAACTTTTCTTTTAGGAACACTTGTGATGGCCATACTAAAAATCGTATTTCCATGCTGTGCAACCTATTATACCCTGCGTCATAATAAGGGTGGTAATAAACATGGTTTATTGCCCCGCCGTTATTATAACTCGCCCCTCAACTACGCGATGAAAGTTGGTCACTGTTGAAACGAACGGCACATTAAAATGAACGTGGCTTCGAAATATAAAGGGAAAAAATTTCAGAGTACGTAAAAAGCTGGTCGTAAAAGAAAAAAAATGAATAATAATTTGAACGTTTCTCCCGAGATATTTAAAATAGAAAGATTATAATTTCAACTTTATGAAATTCTCAACAAAATTGGAAAAAAAATTTAACAATAACATGAAATTTCACAGGCTATGGAAGAAATTTAAAAAATATTTTTACAAATTGGAATAATTTTCATCGACCTTACTTCACGAATTCCTTTTTTTTTTTTCCCCTATAATATTTAACGTTAATTAGGTGGTACAATTTTATTACAAAAGAAAAAAAAGTTATGAAAAAATATAATTTCAATCGAGTAATAACACGTTTCGAAAGTCACGTTTTCAATTCTTCGCCACGTGATAATATAGAAAACGTACGTGAACAATTCGTCGATATATTGGAACAAGGGTGTATGGATTTTGCTAAGCTTGTTTCCCGATGCAAAACGCGAGCTGGAAAAATGATATACGGGTACATGTGCAGTAAGATAAGAACTGTTTCGACCGGTGAATCCACGAAATTTACCCCATATATTTCCGCGCGCCTCGATAAACCCGCCGATTTCGTAATCTCGTCCAGAATTAATCTCGATCCATCTCGTAAAATTTGTACATTGTTTCTTTTTCTTTCTCATATTTTTACACGTATCGTTCAACATACGCGCAACCTCTTCCACGATTTTCTCGTGAAAATACATAAATTTTGATAAATGAATCTCTCTCTCTCTTCCGATTTTTCTTTCCCATAAATCATCGTTCTAATTATCCTGTCATTCATTTTAAAATTTAAAAATTCTCCAACCTTAATTTCTCGCCAATCTTAAATAATTAAAATGAAATATCACCGTGATCCTTGATAAATTAAAAACAAACGTAGAGAAAACGTATATATATATATATATAGAATTTTAATCACAACTTATCGCTTATCCCCACGATAATATTACAACATAGAGGAGAAAAAAAATTCCACGTTTAAAATTTTAACAATATCGCAATAATTATTGCAACAAAATTTCATGTTTTCGAAACTTTAACAACGTTTTTCTCTCTCAATAATAATACAATAAAAAAGAAAGAGAGAGAGAGAGATGCTTGGATGATTTTATCAACGTTAACAATTCCACATTCGCACCTCTCATCCATCAAAATTACTACGACACACGACTTATCTTTATAAATTCTTCTTACGCTCGGCCATCGATCCATCCTCGCGTAGATACGTTCGATCCATCTTCCCGAATAGAAAGAAGTTAGCCGCTCGTCGAACAAATTTGACACGGACGAGCTGCTCGGTTCGTTAAAATCGCTGGCAAAAGAATCAGCACCACCGTTCGTTAATCCCGTTCGTTGTGCACGTTGCACACGGCGCAGTCTGCCTATGCGGCTGACACTTAACTATTCCGGATTCGACATCGTGAACGACTTTTGTGAATGAACTGGCAACGAAACGAGCTTCCAGACGAGCTTGTAATAACGCGAGAATAATTTGAAAATTTTTCCTCGTCTCCTTTTTCTGTCTTTCTCTTCTTTCTTTCTTTCTTTCTTTCTTTCTTTCTTTTTTTTCTTTTATTCAGCAGTATCTCTGCCACAAAGGTTAGCGACGAAACTTTTTTCGACCACTCTTTTTCACGGCGCGTAACACGTTGTTCGAGGAAAATTTTTTACGCGACCGAACGTTGGAAAAAATGGAATTGGCCAGTCATTGTCGCCATCACAATGAGCAGATATGCATTAAAATCCCTTTTTGCTTTTTATATAGGATATCTCTGATTGTGTAAAGTATATGGAATGAATGTGTTTTATTTATGATATTCGTTTTAAGAATTTAACAATATAGAATTATGCATATATAAATTTATTACGAGTAGATAATTGAAATTGGGAAATAATTAAATGAAAGTATGTATAAATTATAACACAACGGGATATTAATTTTAACTGCGAAAAAGCACTTTTTAGTAATTACGAAAATGAAAATTTAAATATAATGGACACTCGATCGTTTAAAACCTTTAAATGTTCTCTTCACAATGTTCTTTTTTTCTTCCAAAATATAAAACGTTTCTATAAAAGAAAAAAAAAAAATAGTAAACGAGATAAAAGGAAAACACGATCAAACACCCCCTTTAATTCGACAAGAAACAAGAGCTTCTATTATTTATACACATCGGGGGTGAGAGCCGCAAGAAAACTCGATTTGCCGGAAACGTGACTAAAGCTAAGAAAAACGATATTAAGTGGCGCTTCAGGCCTGGTTAGACCAGCGTTAACTCAATTTAAAGAAACGCGAGCACCGATGTCGTTAACCGGCAATGGGAGAGCCGCGTGGCCGAGAGAATAATGGCGCGAAGATTGGGGAGAGACGCGCGCCACTTTCGGCCTAATGCAGTTGAAAAGCGCACCCTCCGGCGTTTTCATTCGACCCCCCGTTCACCAAAGCGAAATTCCTCTCGACATCCCGCTTCCTCCCTCCTTTTCGAAAATTTTCAAAAATCTGTCGAACCGGTTCAAAAATTTTCCCTCCCAAATTATTTATTTCGCAAGAATTCTTTTCTTTTTCTCTCCCAGAAAAATTTAACGTTGAAAATTATAAATTTACAGAATTTATCTTCTGAATTCTTAAAACGTCTCGAAAAATAATTTCAAATTTCTTTCTGGAGTATTGCATCCACTATCGGTTTAACGATAATTCTATATAATTGAAATCCCTGTACTTGTGGCATAAATGTTGCATCTTATTATTGTTTATACACGTATATATCTAAATTATACAAAGTACTCTACGTTATCGTTATATTGTCATTAACGGAGGGGGGAAAAAACGCGGTAAATTGCCAAGGCAAATGGACGAGAATTCTCTGAAATCGCGTGACTCGAACGCTTTGGAAAGCGTATCGACGAAACGATTATCGCTTACACGCACATACGCCCACGCACATGAGACACGTTTAATACGAGCACGTTTCACGGGAGTTGATATACGTAATTTATATAAGAGAATTCGCGGTATCCGTTTATGAATAAAGATAATTCTTTATTCGAGTATTCGTTCAATTTATTTTAAACGTACTCCTACGTATAACAAAATAAAAATTCGTAAATTCATAGAATATTCGTTCGTTCTACAAAGCTCAAAAAATTGCGTGAAATTAATTAACTTATATACAAGAATTTTAAGATTTTAATTCAATTCCAAAAAATCCACGATTCATAGACCTCAACGCACATCCAATTCCACATTCATTTTCCAAGTATCCACATCTGCAAAAGACAGAAAAATAGAACAGTTGAGAAAAGTTGAGTGTAAATATTAAAAATTGCAACTTTTGGACAAAGTGTCAACCGCGCTTGATCTCACAGCTCTGTGGTAGGTCTCACCCGTTCCAGGTGGAATGTCCTCCGAATTATTCGGGGATAAATTACGGGGACGAGTCTTGGGTCCTTGATTCGAGCCCGGCACGAAAGTTGGCGACGAGGGAAATAATCGTGGATTCTCGTTGAATATTTATGCCTCGTGGAGAGCCGTGGTTCCAGGCCTGTCTTTCGCGGCGGCCTATCGGCAATCTCGAGTTTTGCGCGTCTGATTGCGAGAGAGGAACTGTTCGTGTTTGTGTTTGGCGAGGATCGATCGAACGAGGAGTACAGTTCCCCCGAAATATACGAATAAACAAATTATTTCGAAAATTTTTGTTCCCATCTAATACGAATGTTACGCATTATTTCAAATTTTACTTTATCAGAAAAATTCTCCATCTAATTTGAATGTTAAGTTTCATAATAAGAACACGACTTTTCTAATATATCTTTCCTCCATTTCATCGTAAAATATCATTTCCCATCATTCTCGTGACAAACGCGATCCACTATTCCTCCAAAAACCTCTGTTCCCCCATTACTCTTCGTTTTCTCTCTCGTTCTCTTCTAATCACCTTCCATCGATCCACAAAATCCCAATATTTACTTCCACCCATCGTTTCAACGCAACGAAAAAATCCACATAGTTAGCCTCGCAAATCCTCCTGGCCGGTTGAAAAAAAATTCTTCCACACGCGTCACAATATTCTCTCTCTCTCTATCCTCCCTCTTTTCGCATTAAGAGGATCGTGTTTCCCTTCTGGAGCCTCGAGGCAAGAAACCCGAGTCGGCTCGCGTGATCTCGTACTCTTGCAGCTTCCTGAGGAGGGGAGGAGAAGAGGGAGAAAGAAAGAAAGGGGGAAGATACACGAGGCGCAAAGGATAACAGGGACGACACGGCGTGCCATTGTGGCCGGCATAATGCGGCAACGCTCGTGCAAACACAATTTGTCGCGTCACAGCGGATAGTCAATCGATTAGGTACGTGATGCAGGGTGCGCCACAGGTGCATATGCAGTACACGCGGCTCCAGGATTACGCTTGTACTCCCAACGAGTAACTTCCACGTCTAACGATGCATTGTTCTAATTAAACGTTTATTCGCGTCACCTTTTCGTTTAATAATCACGTCTTGAATTTGAAAAAATGTGGAAACAATTGATGGTGATGGAACAATTGGTGGTTATGGGGAAGCGAATAAGCGAATAAGTTCCACGATTAGATGAGATTTTTATCTTTTGAAAAATAATCAACGTCCTCTTGTAAATTATTATTGTCCATGCATTGATTGTTATTTCTTTTTTTAAACGTTTGTGTTTAGGGCGAGATGAGCGTTGAAAATTTTATTATTTCGAATAGATGGAGTATCTATTGATCATTTCGGGGTCGCAATGAACGTGAAACGTTTTCAATTTGCAAGCTCGTCTCCCCCTTTTTTTCACGCGACACCATAGGGGTGGAGTAGCCTCTCAATTGGGATAAATACGAGGTGTAAGCTGTCGCGTGGGATCGATTTCTTTTAATCGATCGGTTGATCGAGGGGAGGGAGACAGGTGGTGGTCGAATGATAGACGTTGGATACGAGTTATTGATGATGCCCAGAAAACATTTCCAATAGAATCCTTTTCGAAACGAGTGTCTGATAAATAATACCACGCTTTAACAAAAATATCCCTTTTATCAAATTGTCCATATTATCCGTAAATGAGATTGTTTCCTCCAATCCCGTTAAATTTACTTTAAGATCCAAACATTAGAAACCGTATTCTAGCATTAATTTCTCTCGCAATCGATATATTTTCTATCAATCTCGAGCCCCAAATCTCTCCAAACTTTGTAAAATTTGATCCTGAAGAAATCTGGACCAGGTGAGAAGCTTCATAAAATTCGCATCGTGTATTCGCGCGCAACAACCTATCACGTTCCTCCGAAAAGAAAAAAAGAAGAAAAAAAAAGAAAAAAGGAGAGCGCGGCGCTTTCCAAAAGCGCAAAAAATTCGCTCGGCCAGACGGCGGCCGCCCTCGCCTCGTCCCTCTCAATTTTCGCTCTTCAACCGAGAGGCAGCGAGTTGATCGCGTTTGTTTTTCCTCGTTACGAGGCTGGCTCGAGGCTGGCGATGCGCGGGCGGGGGAAATACGCTCCAAGGGGAAAAACTTGGAAACTCGCCCCTTTTTCGAGCCATCCACGCGAACTTTTTCGCGCGGTGCATCGTTCAAACGCAACTGGTGCGGCTTCTTGGCTCGAAGGGGAATATGAAACCGGAAACGACGGGGGTTTGGTCCACCAAGAACGCGACCATCCGGGTGAAAATTTATTCTCTCCGACGTGGAAACTTCGTTCCGTTCGGTGGTGTCTTTTTTTTTTGAAAATTCGTCATTGATCTGTAGGGATTTTGCGAGAGAAAGTTTTGGAATTGTAGAATTTTTAGAAGCTTGATGATGATTTGATGATGTTTTGATGATCTTTGGCCTGATTCGTATTTATTCGGTGAAATTTTTTTAATTTTTCTACGAGTGATGATAATTTTTCATTAATTGAATTATTCATTCGGGCGTATTGAATTGTCCAATAATTTTTTCAATAACAAATCAATTATTCGAGTTTATAAATTTTATATATGTATATATTTTATAATTCATAAAGCAATAGTTTATAAATTTATGGAAAATATTAAATTTGTTTATTCTATATACGTCCATTTCAAAGGATTATGAAGTTATTCCCTGTGCATTTTTAAGGGAAACATTTCTATCCATCGTATTAGTCATATTCTTTTTTCTTCCCATCATGCTTTCATCATTACATTGGACTGCAACGTCTCTTCTCCATTTCTCACGAACGAGTAATCCATCAAATTGCTGGCTTGACAACTACGTACACTGAGAAACGCGGCCTTAATCGCGAAAAAACAAATTTCATTTTTTAAATTAACACTGTATCGCGATGTGATCCCGGATGTATGTCAGAGAACGTGGGGCGTAAAGAAGAATCGCATCGTCGAAAATAATTAGAATTCTTTTTGTATGATTGATACGTTCTTTTTTATTAATTCTTAAAAGACTTATGACTTTACCTATTTACGATATTCCAAAGAATCGATACAAGTAAATTGTAAATAAAATTAATCGTATATATTTTTAACGACTCTTTTTGAGGAAAATTAATTATTCATCTTTCCATTCGTTACTTACGAATAGAGATATTTTTTTCTTACATTTTCGTAAAGAAATGAAATTGTTACTTATCAGGAAAAAAAAAAATGTTCCAAAATTAAAGAACCATGTCAACTCCCCACCCCTTATTTTCATTCACATCCACTTTATTTATTCCACGTCACAGTTATCCTCAAATAGGTCGTTTGCGTATTTTCACACCGTAAGCGTAAATAAAGAGCCAGGATCATCTAACAACCGGTCATACGTAGAATTTAAATCAACTTCCTTTCTCGAACCGATGCGACAAATTAAACGGAACGTGCCACGTGGACGACGTGACACGTACTCGACGAAAAGTCATGAACGTACGTGTCCGTTGGAAAACGTACAATTCCCTCTCTCCCCCTCTCTCTCTCTTTCTCTTGATTGTAAAATCGATATCAGGCGACCATCCACCACCGATGTTTCACCGTTTTCCCTTCTGACTGATTCGCGTCGAAACGATTTCGAGGCGTTCGCCGTTGATTCTGTTTTAATGGCCAGTCACCATACATCCCTCTCGTTTCATCTCGTTGTTAATTAAATTTCTCCCCTTCTCCGCGAAGAAAATTTCCCCCCCCTTCGTTGTATCGTTCGTTGCCTCCTATTTTTATTAGAGACGACGAGTCTGTTCGCACGAATTTATATATTTGGCTTCTTTCCATCTCTTTTTTCGCCCTCCTCCCTTTACTTTTAATCGAGAGACCGCGCTGCTAATGAGGGTGATTTATTACGCAGTTTGAGGGTAATTAGGGAATAGATGGGTACGTGTGGCTTGCGAGTTAATTAGACTAGTGGTGGAGGGAGATAGAGAGGGATAGGAAGAAATTTGTGATGCTTCGAGATTGATGAACGTTTGTTTTAGATGCTTGTTTGCTTTTTTTATTTATTATTTATCTTCAATCTTATCTTATTTATCTCGTCTTATTCTTGCATTCTTCTCGGATTTTTGGATTTTAAAAAATTTGGAAAATAGTCGCCAAGAGTTTTATCTTATTATTATGTACGATAAAATTTCTTTTAAATTCACATTTTTACGTGTCGTTTCATCGATTATCCGAGACAGTTTTTCTTCTTTTCAATAAACGTTTGAATTGAAGATTATTGTATTATTTAACATAATACAATAATTTTCTTCGTTCGAATATTATTCAAAAAATATATAAATTCTCGTTTAGAGAATTGTACCTGACAATGAGTAGAAAAGATAAGAGCACTCCTATTATTCCCCCCCCCTTTCAAGAAAAGCTGAGATCGTAGAAAACAGGATAATCCTAAGACACGTTCCATTTGTTTCAAGATTTCCTGATTTAAACGGATTAAACGATCCTTGGACGATAACAATAAAATTAAACTCACTATTAAATATCACTTAAATTATACGATTACAACGTGTTTTATCTCAAAGGAGGTGACAATAAATTCACTCTAACGAAGCAAACAATTACGTCATAAAAGTGAAATTCGAGCTAATTAACAATTCGAAAATCGAATCAAACCAATCGCAGTTTGGCGACGATCCTCGTGGATTCTACCTTCCCCTCCACCTTCCCATCCCCTTCGAAAGCACAGCTCGACAAATCTACAAACGAGCACGATCCAATTTAACCTCGAATCGTTACCTATCCAATATCCAGAGATAAGAAACTTACCGGAAGAGAAAGCCGGATGATGATCTCCTCCTCCTCCTCCTCCTCCTCCTCCTCCTTCCCTCCTCGAGATCAATTAACGGATAACGGTTTTTGCGTTATCAAATTGGGGTAATATAATATTCGCACGACGATTCGGACGACTCGATGTTCAATCAATAATTCGACCGGGATAATTGGAGGCAATAATTTTCGGTGGTAAAAGGGATGGCGTGTGTTTCTAATGGGCCATCGATTTGCACGCTACGATTATTGGCGGTGTTCGTGTCACGGACCGCCTCCAACCAGCCTGTTAATTGTCAGACGCGAGTGGAACTAATTATGAGGGATACCGGCTCGCTTCGATGCGGGAATAATACTGATAACGCTCGTTGTTCGTCGCCGTCCTCCAAGCCAAGGAGATCCACGGATTATAACTTTTGCGTAGTTTTCTTTGTTTTGTTTCGACTGTATGTACGATTTAAACGAACGAAAATATTATGATTGGCGCGTTCCACCGTGGGAACGGTGAACGGTACAGGCGTGGAGTTTAAAAGTATTATTGTATAAATATATGTTTTGGAAGTTGATTTAAAAGCGTGAGAATTTTTTTTGGAATTTTATAAAATGGAAGGATTGGTGGGAATATTGTTATAAATAAGAGGTTCGATACGAGAAAAATCTTTGTTATTTAATTACTTTTGTCAATTCAAGTCTTTAACTAATGAGAAACTAAATTTTTACATTGAAATGTTTCAATCGTTCTATCGAAATTACAAGAAATTAAATCAAAAGGTGCTTTTTTCTTTAGTTATAACGTTCAAATCCTATCAAAGATTCATTTTATATACAAACTTTTAAACTTTCCTCAAAGATTATTCTCATAAGGATTATTCTTGATATATAAAAAAAGAAAAAAAATAGCTTCGACTTTTAAAATCGTATCGAAGATTTTATATCAAGGATAAAGAAAAGTATTATAAGGTTTAACTTTCGAAAACGGTGATGAAGTCGGATTTCTATTATAAACCTAACTCACGTCGTAAAACTTGACACGTATTAAAGTCCACCTGTCCACTGCCTGATCTCGGCATTAAAGATGATTAAAATCGTCTCGTGGACGGAATAATAGCGGATTTTTATCGAAGAGGTGGGTGAATGGAAGAAAAATGGTTTAAAATCGAAGACGATCGATAATTGGATACGTGGTCGAAGGTTTGGCAATTGGCCAGAAGAGACTTCTTTCCGGTCAATTTGAAGTTATTTTAGTTGTTTCGAAATGTAAACCTGAGGAAAAGTTTTCTTTGCTCCGAAGAAAATTATATTCGCAGATACATATTTGAAAATAGAAAAAATCCATCAACGAAAAAAGTAATCATATTTTTTAATATTCGTGCACGACATTGATTTGCCTCGATAATTCCATTCCATCAATTTTTCGAAAATATATTTTAAATTTTATAAATATAAATTTTAGGAAAAATTAATTTTAGGATGGAAAAGTGTAATCTACAAGATTCATTCAGGAAGCAGGCGCGTTACACATATGTGAGATGTAAAAAAAACAGTTTGAGCAACAGTTTTTTCCTTTTACCAAAACTACGCGAAGAATCTTCTATAGAAATTCCAATTTTCGAGAATGAGGCAAGCTTCGATCCACCATTCCTTATTTACGCTTTCATCTCATTCCTCGTGCATGCCTCGCGATCCAAAGATAATTCCTCAGAATATTGTCGTCCATGATAAAGCCATTCCACAACCTCAATTCAAAAATCTAGGAATCGTGACAAATAATTAATCTGATAAGATATTTCCTGGATCGAGAAGGGTAAAATTCTAACGATTCCTTCATGAAATGATCATCAATATATAAGTGTATAAATCAATATATAAAAACTTATTTTCTTTTTCTTTTTTAATATTCTCAAGAATTATGATTTATAATTAATAAATAGTAATGCATTTTATCCAAATCTCTGTAATTGAATCAGACATATTTTGATAACAATTGCTTGTCATTTTCTCCAACATACACCACCCACCTTTATCTTTACTAAATCATTATTATTCCAACCCTCCAAAATTTTAAACGAACCAGAAACATTGATATTAGATCAATTCCTTTCTAATTAATTGCCCTACACTAGATTAATCCCGACTTCGCTTTCGCTTTCTCGCGAGTTAATAATTCGAGGGAATATACCCCTTTGTCGCGATAAATCTTTTTTAAACTCCAACAATATTACCGCCACTCCATTTCTCTAAAATTCTCTAATAACCTCAAGAGTGCTCGTTCACCCTCTTTTCTCAAACGCTCTTCATTCACACCCCAACGCTCGTCCTCACCCTATTCCCCTTCCTCGTCAATCACGCCCATTTAAAAGCCAAAGATAATTAAAACCTGGCGCGAAAATGCGAAATTCAATTCGATACGAATATCATATCCCCTTCTCCTTGCGGACCAGGCGTCGAACCAGGAAACAAAGGTCCAGGAAAGGGCGGCGGAGGGTCGAAGGTCGAAGAAGTGCACTTTCGCGCGGGGGGAATGGACGAATGGGGCGCAAACACGTTCAAAACCATTATCAACCCCGCCGGGATAGGGTGGCATTAATGGAGGCGACCCTTC
>NW_006263447.1:297591-299233 GCF_000469605.1 Apis dorsata
TCTCCTGGAAATATATCCGCTCTTTTTCCGCCGCTGCATTTTTCATTTACACACCCCCGCGACGTGAACACGTGAACGCGCGGCCACTTACCCTCCTCCTCCTCCTCCTCCTCCTCGCGGACCTTCATCCTCCAAGCACGAAACTCACCACCCCCGTCTGCGTTACACGAGCGTTACACCCTTGCTCCAGAGCTGCTGACTCCAACGCGCGTGTTTTATCTCTCGTTCCCTCCAACCAAGCGTTTCAAATTTCTTTGTCTTCCGTTGCAGATCGGGGATGCGATAATTTTTATATGTAATAATCATTTTCGACGTTATATCGTATTCTAAAGGAGAAAATCGCTTTGCAATTGATCGTAGCGTTTTATTAGACGAATGGATTGACTAGGAAAAGAAAGAATAATTTGTTTTATGATTTATATAATTGATTGTAAATATTTGATTGGAACAGAGTTGTTATTATGTTTGAATATATATAAAATAAAAATCAATGATTTTTGTTTGTGTATAAAGTGTTTAGAAAAGTAATTAACTGGATATTAACAATTTTATTTCATATCCTTGTATTGCAGTCACGTCGATGATAAACATTTCTTGTATGCTGGGTTTTTCGGTCTTATAATAAAAGTTTTAATAAAATGGGAAGGGTTTTTGTAATTCTACATACGATCAGACCAGGATAAGATTTTAAGATAATTCCGTACAATTTTCTCTGGGGAGGGTTAAATTAACTCTATGTTTATTTTAGCTAAAAATTAATCTCGATCTTTATTTAGATTTCCTTTTGGATTACTTTAAATTCCATCGATTTACGCTTTACGTTAAAATTTCTTTCTTACGTTTCCAAAAATACTTTTTAAATTTTCGAAAAATTAGTTTTCAGAAATTGATTATTCAGTAAGGTATTTACGCGTTTCGAGGAATTGCAGGAAGAAACGATAGGGTTAAAAGGGAGGCGAGGTAATCCGGATTAGGGTGGCGCGAGTAAAAATGGCAGGCGCATTGTTTAAATTAAATTGAGCAAAAGCGGGAAATACGAGGAATCCTCGAATAAGAAAAAGAAATTGACTTTATTTACTGCCACACCGGTTTTCGAGAACCGGTCCCCATTTATTTCATACGCTTTTTTCCCCGCCCATAACCCTCTTATTTCGCCATTTCGCATTCCCCAACCCTCTTCAACCCCCGTTATAATTAATTTTTCTGGATTTTCCGTGTGTACACCTTACTTATTCAAAACCCTTTTTACAAATGTCCATGATTTAACGGTTTTTCTTATCTTCATCGTGGCAAAATAAAGAGCAGAATGTCGAACGAGTAATATCATTTTAATATCGTCGAGAAAGGGGAGAGTGTTGATTTTAATTTAATGGAAATTAACTTTCGAAGGTAAACACGTGTGCTTTTATCCCTCGTATACATTAATAATACATCGTGCAGATATATATTACTCGACAAATACTAATATGCAATTTCGTTGTTTCGAGTATAATTAAAGCTTGAAATTTATTTTCCTTTTCAATTAGTTCCCGAGTTGAAGGATATTTAAATTTTGAGTTTATATATTATACTTGTGTGATGAATTTTTATTTAAAGGCGGGGGAAGAAAGGTGATTGTTTCTTTTTTTTTTTTTTTTTTTTT
>NW_006263447.1:299432-301684 GCF_000469605.1 Apis dorsata
TACTCTGCTGATTCGACGCGGTGCAAAGGGGCATTAAATTTATACATCCATGTAGGCGTCCTGTAATCATAGTGTATGCGGTGTAATTTTCGATAAACCGGCTAATTTGACGCGCGTGGAGATCCGATCGAAACGAGAAAACTCGTTCCCTGGCGGTCTCGCTTTTGCATAATTACACGTTTCCATCGAATCGTTACGTTTCTTTTATTATATATACGTTGCTCTCGACGATATTTTCCGATTAATTCGTACGTATCGAAGCTGTCAGCTAATCTGTTTCTTCGAAAATAAGGAAAAAGAGTCGTTAATATAACGTGTGCATCATAATAGTTCGATATTCATTTTCAAAACTAAGAGGAAGAAGAAAGAGAATTTTCATCGAAATAAAAGAAAAAACTATAATTATACCTTCCCTTCTCGAAAAGAAAAAGTTTTCAGACTTACAACAATCGTTCAAACTAACAATAGAAGAAAAAGATACAATAAGAAAAATAAAAATCCTTAATTTCCATCATCTTCGAGAAATAATCCGTTTAAGGAAGTAAAGTATCTCTTTCGACGGAGCAAAAATCGTTCTTCACGATCTCACGGACGAGAATTTATCGAGATCGGTGGTCAGTTTGGCAGCTGTTGTGTTAAAAATTCTTCGAAAACAGTCGAAATCGAACGAATTCCACGTTACTCCATCGATCTTCCACCCCCTCGTTCACCTTATTCCTTTGCACATCCGGGAAGATGAACAAAATATGCTCTTCCGCCGAGATGCTTCGCGATCGTTTCATTCTGTTTCGCAGAGACGGTCGGCTGCGTTTCGACCGATGTTTCTCGAGGGAATAAAGGGTTGACCAAATTGCTCGCCATACGTTCTCGACCGATGGAATACATCCTTGCGAACGTTGGATATTTTTCTTGGAACGAGGTTGTCGAGCATGGCCTTTGAAAATTCTTGCATGCAAACGGTGTCGAGAGAAAGAATAATTGGGTTCTCTCTACTGTTCTAGAGGGGGAGGGTTGTAAAGGAAATTGCGGGCGTTTGAGAAATTTTTTTCAAGGATTGGTGGCGTGGGATGAATTGAAATTATTCAAACGGGGATGGGATACCGATATCTTTGAATCGATGGAATCTTTGCAAGAGAAATTGGATTCTTTGCTCCAAGGGTTGCGCAAGGTTCTACAAGGATAATGGAGATGATGAAAATAATATTTTCAGGATCATCGCGATAAAATTTAATTGTCTCTTTGTCAAGAAAATTGGACAAAAAATCGCGATAATGATATTATCTGTTTTCATTTCATTCTTCCTCGCGTTCCAACAATTGAACGTCTATCCGCAAATTCCAAATTCTCTTTAGAAGGATGCAAAACAATGGAATACCCTCTAACACAACAGAGTTCGGTTAACGTGGCGATTTAAAGAGCAACGTGTACGCGTAAACAAAAGGGCGGAAAATAAAGAGAAGAGAAGAAAAAAGACGGAATGTTGGAAAGCGCGAAAAAAGGAAGGTAACGGCTAAACTGAGCCATATAAAAGCGACGTTAAAACAACCGAGGTAGAGAAAATCCCGAGACCGGCAATGGAAGCGAGAAAAGACGGTTGGAAATACCGCAGACCGGAAGTAAAGAATTTCGAGGGAGTGGGGAATCGGCATGCACTCGAAGAAAAGAAGTTGAAACAGAAGAGAAGGTGGGATGCGAAGAAACCGGGGTGGAGAGAAGCAAGCAATTAAGGGAAGAAATTGACGGAGTAGCAATGTCGACCGCAACGAATTGAAGGAAAATCAAAGCGAAAAATAAAGGAGAAAGAAGAGAGAGGCGAAGGAAAAGGGAGAAAACAACGAGGAATTTCATTAACATTCTTCACGCGCGAACGTAAAACGATGATAATTGTTTGTTTAGTTTTCAAGGAAGGAGGATCTCTTCGTATAATTTGCACAAAGACACGCCTCCAATCCGTTGAAACGATCAATCAAATTGGATGCACGTCGTCCTTTTGACGTTATGGGAAACAGAGGGTGTAGGAACATCGTGGAACATCATGAATCCTCCTTATGATAGACCGATTTATACACTCGAGACAGTCTCACGCCCCGATGAATCTTAAATTGACCGCGGTTTCGCATCGAGAATCGTATTAACCGGTGGAACTTCCGCTTCTGCTCGACTATGCCTGGTAAACTGGGACTGGTTTGCATGCAAATGTGTATATATATATATATATATATATATATATATATGTGTGTGTAATAACAAAA
>NW_006263447.1:301927-306169 GCF_000469605.1 Apis dorsata
ATATTTACATTATTGAGAAATTATATTGAATTGGACGAAGGTGTTTAGAATATGAAGGATGAGATTAGTTGTTGTTGTTTTTTTATATTTGGAACGTAGTTTCTGAAAAATATTTTGTGTTAATAGGATTATAATAGGGTATTATACAATGTTTTATAATTTAAAATTTTACTCTGTCTTGTAAAATTTATTGAAGAAGTGAACAAAATATTGGAGATTTGGAGCTTGATTTCATCTCTGCTCCATTTTATTATGCTTTATATACTCATAATATTTTATACGAAATAAAATTGTCCCTTATATAAGTATATGAAGATTGAGTACATATGTATATATGTAAAATTATTGTTAACATTGTGTAGAATCTTCTTTTTTTTTTTAGAAGAGGGGAAGGAAAAAGCAAATGGAGGAAGCTTGTTCAGGTCGTTAGAGCGAAAACGAGCTGAAAAAGATAATCGAATTGAATATTTTAATGATATTATTCGAGAGATTGTTGAGATGTTATTAAGAAATGTACAAAAGGAATGATACGAGAGTAACTTTAAAAAAAGAAAAATAGATTCATGATTTTGTAGTATCACGCTTATTGAATATTTTTATTGTAAATCCAAAAATGAAATTTTGATTTTCACAATGAAAATCTTCGAATTCTTTTCTTCTTATTTTCGAAACAAATTGATTGTCGTTCTTCTCTCGTTAAAAATCTCCCAAATTTCTCAAATCTCTTATTTCGTAAAGAAAACTAAGAAATGTTAAATTTCATTCCATCGTCTGGAACCATCGTGGCGAAATGATTCAAATAATGGTTCGATCGATCTCGCAAAACGTATTCGACGATATTATATTTTGCGATATTATATCACCAGATGGAAATTCGATCAGCGATACTTCTGTTTGGCATAGCTTGCAAATCTACACGCGCGATAAATCGCGCCTCGTGGCCCGTAGCAAGTGAAGTGGTTAATTGAGGCCCCAGCGAGGAACTGGTTTTGGCTATGGGCCAAAGTGACTGATCATACACGTGGAACAGAAAACCGAAGGTTACTGATCCCATTGACTCGATAATTTCGATCCTCTCTTTCTTCCATTTTTCTCCTTTGTTGCATCTTACTTCGAGAACGTCTTATTATCCTCTGAGATCGAGGATAATGAGTATCAATTCGACGTTATCCTAATTTTTATAACGTAATATGCTTGGAATTTTTTTTGGGAGAGGGGGAATAATTTATCAATTTATTCAATCGTATTTTAATATTTATAAATAATGTAATGAGATAACAGTTTTGGAGAAAATATGAAATATGAAAAAATAAAACAAGGTTAATAGGGGAAAAAAAAAATCTTATTTCTCTTCAAAGTATTCTCTTTAGAACTTTGCATAGTTAATCCAACGTTTCTTTTTACTTTTTAAAACGAATTACAAAGTTTCTTCAAAAGGCCATTAACTGTCTAACTGAGAGACGTTATTCTTAATTTTGCTCATAATTTGAAATTTTGTTTTTAAACTACGAAATTTCGCGAAGGATTAAATGAAATTAGCTGACTTAAATATTTAAAATATCAGAACACTTAGAAGACAGAACTCGTTTGTTTAAAATTATAGTTAATAAATGGAAAGTGATTAAAAAAATTTTTCGAAATTGTAATATATTGGGGATATCTCTGGGGCAGAAGATTTTAAATTTTCATCGTGGAGAAATAATTTCAACAGGAATTTAACGAAAATGATTTGATCAATTATAAATTATGGAAAATTAAATTTTGTTGATCAAAAACTCTTTGAATTATAAAATCTGTTCATTCTGTTCTCCATTTTCTCCTATTAAATTAAAACACATAACCAATTTTCTCGAATAAACTAGACATACGAAACATTTAAACGAATCTAAATATCAATTAAATCCATCTCTCGAACAATCTCGACAAATTATTCGAAAAAATATTCGTATTCGAAAATACGAGATCGATAAATTATCATCGTGAATGGTTAGAGTTGGATTTTTAAAAAGTTGTAAATAATGTCTGCTCAAATCATTGCCCCAAGCGATCGATCCTTTTCATCGTTTTATCTTTTTAATCCTAGTTATGATTCACGTGAAAATTATTTTCAAAAAATTATACGCGAAATATTAGATAATCAAAAAAATTGTGCCATTTTTTCGCGAAAAGAATATATAATAAAAATAAATTTTTATTTACTTTATTTGCTTTACAAATTTAATTTAAATAAGAATTAACATATATGTATAATAATCCAAAGAAAAAAATAACAATTGAACAAAAAATTTTGTGATAATTTTTTTCACAATAACCGAAACTAAATTCAGAAATGCATAATTTTAAATTTCAATAATTATTTCCACACTTTGTCTGTACAAATAAATTTCATAAATAATTATTTTCTTCTAATATATTTCTCATAAAAGAAAGAATAAAAATTTTCTCTCTAATATTTATACAAAGATCGATAAATCGTCAAAAATGAATCGTAATTCTTCATAACTGTTTCAAAGCTTTCATAACTATCGTCGTTAAATGTTTATTTATCAGAGGATAGAAGAAAAGCATCTTCAGCAGAAAAGTTTCGATGAATCCAGCTTGCTGAAACTTTCATGTCTTGATTGTCCGTTGTTTACCGTGGTCTAAAATGGCTTCAATATTCGCGTAAGTCCCATGGGGAAGAGTGGGGACAACTTTAAGGTAAGAAGCTTTTATGCGAAATTTGCGGCTTTGAAATTTTTCAAAAATTCACCAACTCCTGGTCGAGTGTCCTTCGCGTTTGATAAACGCGATAAACGTTATAAGGATCGAACAATGGAATATTAAGTCCATGAAATTGCGATGGAAACCGAGGGTGTAAAATATTACGTCATCCCACGAGTAATAAAATTTTTACTTAGAATTGAGGATGGAAATGACAGAGTTCCTTGCCATAGGAACTTTTCTAAAAGATGAATGATTTAAGATGATACAGAGGATGTTTATGAAGTTTGACAGAAAGATGGTAAATAATTATGAAAATCATGAGAGTAAAAAGTTTTTTGTAAGAAAAACAAATCTTTGTCTTTGTCTTTCTTTTTTTTTTTTAATTTTTTATTATAGAAATATATATCTGACATTTATAAACGAAATAAAATCAATTAAACTGTAAAGAAAGTTAAATGTATATTTCATGCATATTTACTCGTAATATTAAATTTTAATTGAAAATTATCCGCATAGAAAATATTTCTGTGTTTTCAACAGATGTATATATTAATTGGAATAATGTAGATTTATGATTTCACATTGGTTTGTTTTTCATTTGGAAATAATTGAAAATTAAAATGAAATTATATCTGCGATATTATGGAAAACAAAGTGTATAAAGTAGTTCTATATTTCCAGTAGATAACTGAAATGAAATTTAAAATATTTAATTGGTTTGTTCTTGATTTAAAAAAAAAATCATTTGAAACGTAAGTCTTATTTAATTCAATGGAATTGTTGATTAATTCAATGAAATTAAAAATGAAAATATGAATATTAAACCGGTGGACTTGTTGATTCGGTGAAATTTACTTGAACGTGTAATAGTGTCATAATTTGGAAACAAGTTTGTTTAATTGCAGCAAACTTGAAAACTACGGGGTGTGTATACCCCGTAAGTTTCTCAGGTTGTTTGCGTTTGCTTTAAAGCTTTTGAAGTTATATGTAACTAGAATATTGTTGATGGAATGAGCAATCTGCAGCGAGGTAGCCAATGAATAAAGTATTAGAGATTCGATTCAAATATCATAGAAAATTAAAATTTCTGATAATTCGATGCAAGCAGTTATTTAAATCTCTCCAAATACTTTGATTAATTAAATTTAAACGGGATACCTTGTATATACATACGATATGTTCTGAAATAAAAATTATATGCTTCACAGCAAATCTTAATCCAATTAAGAATCAAAGATAACTTTAAATCGATTTAGGATAATTTTTAAATCCATCAATAACATAGTTACAAGCAATATTTTTCCAGAAATGATCCTATAAATCACATGATTTACCTTAAAACTCGTTTAAATCCTATTGAAATTAGGAAAATTTTAAATCGCTATAACTCTGAAGATAATGATTTTTAATCAATGAGTCAAAGACGATTAGAAGCGCTGAACCTTCCTCTTTAAAATTCTTTTTGATTTATCTCGATACGACTTCCGGTTCCCGAGATATCGTCGTGTAAAGGAAAGGGTAATTTTCGATCGTTTA
>NW_006263447.1:306392-308205 GCF_000469605.1 Apis dorsata
ACTCTCGCTCGCGCCTCGTCTCACTGACCTATCCCAAACTCCAGACAAGCGTCAGACGCGATTCCTAGAAATGCAGTAGTACTCATTTCCAGGAAAAAATGTAGATGGCGGCTCCATTCATATATCCGCACTATCTCAAGCGCTATATATGGACTTTCAACTCTTATATCTCGGCAACCGATTGAGATATCGGGATAATTCAAAAAGCAGCTTCAATGGCACGTTTCCTTCTATTTTCCAACAGCATTTTGATGACAAAATTTTTAATTCATTCCCGTGTTTTTCACGTTTAAATATCGAAATTTGCGATCACGATGATCCATCGTGATGTAACGTATTTAGAAATTTAAATTCATTCAATTTTTTATTCGCTTTTTATAATAATAATAAACATTGATCTGAATAAATATATTACTTTTGATGTTATATTTCGATTAATTTCTTTTACAAGTCACGGAAGGGAAAAAATGACAGGATTATTAGTCTGCAGTGAAAGCTGGTAAAACCAACAGGATCCATTGAATTCGTGGCAGATTAGTCGCAGGTATCTCACAGTGTATCACACATACGTGATGGCCAAGATAAATTCTCTTTTTATTGCATATCGATTTAGATTAATATTATCCGTTTCATTTAAATAAAACGCGGGATTGTTGAGGGAAGAGGAGAAGAATTTATCGATGTATATATTAAAGTTAAGGAAGATCCAATGAAAAATGGAGGGAAAAGAAAGTCGAAGAATAATACCGGTTGGAATTTTTTCTCGCCACCGGAATACAAATAACGCGATTTTCCGGTTCGTTATCCACCAAGTTTCTATGCATGTATTATAACGTTGCTCGATCGAATTTCGAAATCTGGATGTTCCTCTTTACCTGGATAATTTGTTCTATAATGGACACGAAGGATACATCTTAATAATTCGTCATTTTGAAATAAAGTAAATTTCTATCTTTTTTATCGATAGACTATTCTATCTTTATATAGATAGACCATAAAGATTTTTCTACGTCAAATTTTATAACAAAAAAAATATCCTCCTTGATCTTTATGATTTTTTTTTTTTTTTTTAATATTCTACATCAAAATTGAATATCGAAAATTAATATTGGAAATTATTCTTATACTAGAATATACTAGAATATCGAACATTGGAAATTAATATTAAATATCAATATCGAGGGGAGGGAAAAAACCGATTATAATTTCTTGTTAAAGTAACGACAATTATGATCCATTATATCAGAATTTCAAAGGCAAATTTAAAACGTAACCATGAAATTTTCGCCAACTTTTCGCCATTTTTTTGCCATTAAAAGAAACGACGTATTTTCTGAATGCGATCCAAAACGAAATCAAAACGTTTCGCGGCAACAAACAATCCAATCGAGATCCAGTAATAAACAAGTGAATAATTCAATCGATGTCAATAAACGGTCGGATTAAGCGGTATAATGAAGTAACTCGAAAACGTTGAAAATCGTACAAGCAACAAATATGTCCAATTGTAATTCGACGCAACTACTACAATTCGAAATCAAAAATACCATTACTCGTTGTGACATTTTCGTTCTCCGCGTTTGATCTCCTATAACTTGAAATTGAAAAGTGGAAAAAGAGAAATTATCCAATCGAATTATTCAATGTTATAATAAATTTTAGAAGCAGAGAAATTAATAAATCGTTAATCCCCTGTGCTCGAACACGAGATATATTGTTTTTTAACGTCACGATATGACAAAGGATGATATCTGAAATGTTCGCGCGAATTCAACGCGGTTTTCCCGATTTCTTTTTTTTTTTTTTTTTTTTT
>NW_006263447.1:308465-314804 GCF_000469605.1 Apis dorsata
TACGTGAAACGATATCGCGTTGCAGCCGTTCGACTGTCGACCAGATCTCTAGATGGAAAGACAATTCTCGCGACATTTTTCATCGGATCCGCTTTATCCGCTAACATCGAATTATTGCAAAACAAAGCTTTGATACTTTTTTATTGCCATTTTTGCCTCCAACTTGATTTTTTCTTTCTTTTTTTTTTTTTAAATTAGCTATGATTGTGAATCTCTTCTTTAATCTGTTAGCTCGTGTAGCGATTAGCCTGTGGATTTTTTCGTGAGCTATAAAGATTCCTCTCATTTTCACGATATAGATTAAGATATACGTATTCTACAATTTATAATGATATGTTCTATCTATTTTAAATAATGAAAAATTATATATTCTTGTTTACAGTAATAGAAATAATGGTAAAATAATAAAATAGTAAAATCGTCTCTCGACACGTTTGCCAAATGTATAAAAATTTATTTTATTATTCTGTTTAAACGAATATATCGTAGAAATTAAAAAAAAAAAAAAAGAAATTAAAATTTCACAATATGAAATTTTATTTAATTCATTTTAATTAACCGTGTTATTGAAATATATATGTATATGAAAAATTTCATTGTCCAAATTAAATTACTTTTTCTTTCTAATACCGTTAAACAGAAATACAATTTTCCGAGAGAGATAAATGCGAAAATGAAATTTCGCTCGCACGATATGAAATTAATCCTGTATCCACGCTTCTCTGATTCCCTTTCAAGTCTCTTACTTTGATTCCACCGCAGGAAAAGGCACAGAGGAAGAGGCACACTTTCCAGATTTCCATAGATGAAACTTATTGAAAAAAAAAAAACTTGAGAAAATACATTTAACGAAATCGTTATTAATAATAATCCGTATCCGTGTAAGTTATTTTTGATACGATCTTTAATCTACATCGAGTTAATTGCACAACTGCCAGATCCATGATGGCGGTGGCCAATTAAACCTGGAAATCGAGTTAACCTCGTATTCTTATTTCTCTTCCCGGATATTGACTTACCTGAGATAAAACCGCGAGATTAAATTGACTTAACTCGCTCTCGTCCTCGAGCACTCGTGTATCAAATACACATTTACATCTTCCCTTTCGCTCTAAACGTTGTAACACGGCCGTGCAAAACGAACGGGTTCGCCATCGCGGCGGAGAAAATTCGTGGTGATTGAATTTTAATAATCGAAGCGAAAAATTAATCAAATATCTATATCACGATCAAATCTTACTTTAAAAGTTATTTTCCTTTTTCGTATCAAGTTCCAACTTTTATTTATTAAAATGATTTCGTTTCTCGAGTTGAAATTACAATAACAATTAAGAAACTTATTCCTTAAAAATGTAGATTTACATAAATCTTGTCAAAATTGAAACTGAAACAAAAATTAATTTACAAATTAATTATGGATTCATACTAAAGCTTATTAAATTATGCTGAAAAAAGCAAAAAGTTTTATTAATAAGAATTTCATTCCTATGTCGAATATATTTTGTCATCTCAAAAAATCGAAAGAAGCTTATTCCATTTCCTGATCTTTTATGGACACAGTTCCAGTTTTTCCATTCCAGATTTATAGGCCACCCTTCAAATTACGTGTACGACGAGCACTAGAGTACCCTTCTTTTTTCCTATACTATACTATACTATATTATACCTATACGTATCCTTTGGTCGATAGTCGGATCTATGTTAGCCAAGATGGAGGACGTTCCATCCTGTCCCTGGAATTCTCGATTCCCAGCTTTTCCCCCTCGATCCCAACCATATTTCTTCGTTTCCTCGAATGGGTGGGGACGAAAAAGAGGACGAAGACGGAGAGGTTCTGTTTTCGCAATCCAAGGTTTATCGATATATGGGGCAATTAGTTTGAAGAGGATAAGTGGATAACGAAATATGGGCCACGGTTTCGAAGCAACCGCTTTGCTTCCAATGTGTCTGAATACTGCGCCTTTTATTTACGTTCTCTCGAAATGAGAATCGTTTCTATTATGATTTTAATACGGTCAAACTGTGCCTGGCTGAAAGAAAATATCGTATTATTTCACGTATGTAAACAAATATTGTAACTCTCCTTGCTCAACGAGATATGTTATTTAAACACACTATCAGCCAAATAAAAGATAATCACACAAGGACAATCGAAAATAGAATGAAACTATTTAATTTTCTGTCCACTTCGTTTCTCCAAATACACGTACAATATAATAATATTCTTTTACGAAACCTTCTTCTTTTAAGAATATAATAATATTCTTTTAAGAAATTAACTCCAATTAACGATAAAATCCGAGCTGAGGTCCGTCAAAAAAAAATCTAATCAATGATTCTTCGTCGATAAATTTCGTTGTCAATCGTTGTTGATCTGCTTAGAAGCATCGTCTGTGTGTAAATCGTCGACAACTTTGAAGAAATCGTGAATAATACGAATGTTAAAATTCGAGGGTTAATAACAACTGTAACAATTGATAATATCAATAATTATTATCTAATATATTAATATTAATAATAATAATAACAATTAACTTTCTAACGATGGTAACTTTTCACTTTTGCAGAGGCCGAGGTAAGATCGCCCAGGTTTACAGGTTCCGGTTGGCTTGCGTTTCCCGCGTTGAAGGCCGCATACAAGCACGTCCAGTTGGAACTGGAATTCCGTCCCGAGGCGTGGGATGGTATCTTGCTTCTGGCCGGGGAGAGGGACGATCTTCAGGGTGACTTCATGGCCTTGATTCTGCATCACGGATTCATCGAGTTCAGGTAACGATATTACGCTTCCTCGATCGCGTATAGTTCGTCGAATTCAGCCGGGTAAAATAGCTTGGAAAGTGGATTGTTGATCGATCGAAGCGTGATTATTTAAAGGGGATCGGGTTGGTTGAAAAAAGGGGAAGAGGAGTTTGGAAAGTGAGTTAGTTTGGGAAGGTTTTTTATTATCCTGAGATATCCTGTTATGCGAATGTATTTTTTAAGTTCGAGAAGGATACTTGATAATTTATGTGTATATATGTATTCATCTTCCTCGTGAAGTTGCTTTTTAAAAATTTTTTTAAAGTAGTTAATATTGTAAAACATATTGTTATTATACAAGTTTACATATAATTTCATTATTATGAAATTAAAAGCGAGTAGATTATGCAAATTTAGATTTTTATGAGCACAGAAATGGAACTAAAAATTTCACCCTTTACATATACTTTGTTTTAAATATCTCTTATCTTGTGCATTCTGCATTATATATTTAAATTTCCACGATCTAGTGATGAAAACAATTTCGTATTATACATATTTTTTTAAACATCCTAAATTAACCATTAAATCATTATTATTCATTTCCCATGCAATTCTTATAAAATTACAAGTACATACCTTCCTCTCCCCATAGATTCCAATTCTACTCAAATTTTACAAAAAATTTAAATATTTCAATTTATCTATACGAATTAAAATCAATAGCCATTACCGTTCGATTGAATAATTTTGTAAATCCGAATTGGCGCGAAAAATCGAAGGTTAGTTTAGAACGATATATCGACGGAAGTTGATCGATAGGAGGAATTTGGCCGCAAATTGGGTGCATCCCTGCCGATGACATATATCACCAGTATTATGCCAACTTTCCATAACTTGCCTCGATATGGCGCAAGTTTGGCCGAAAACCTCATTGCCCTATTAGCGGCGGGACATCAAAGGATTCGCGCGAAACCGCGATTTGCTTCAATTTACCGCGAGACACGTTTCCTTATCGGGAGGAGGAACGTGTGATCGATAAACTTCGACGAAACTCGACTCGAAGACGCGCTCGTCTGCTCTCGAAGGGTTAATTTTCATCCTTGAGACGCCTGTCCCTTCTGCGAGTATAACGGTCCTTGATCCATTCTCAAAGGAACTCTTTTAAAGGTTAAAGTGTTTTTTATTTTAATAAAGAATTCTATGGGAAAGAATTCATTCGAATTTATGGAATTAAGACACGTTGATGTTACGAATCGAAATTATTGAAATTTTTAGAAGGGAAATTTTTGTTAATTAGATAAATGATTTTCGTGGGATTAATCTTCGTTTAAAGTTTCGAAGCAATTTTTAAATTTATTCTCTTTTTTAATATACTCCCTATATACAAACAGGCTTGAAAACTTTAGTTTGTATTTATCGTAGCGTGTTGTGTGTTTGCACTCTGCTTCTCGGCGAATTTTTAATTATCTTTGCCAGAATTCTTTTTTCGTTTTTCCTACGGATATATATTTTCACTTAATTATATAATTAATATATTACGATAATAACATATGCAGAAATCAATGCGTACAACATTTCTAACTACCAAATATTTTCACGATTTTCAACTAGCGCATAATTCAACTTCGTAATTTATACCACAGATTTTGAAATATATTTCAAAATGTTATGCATTAATTTAAACTTGCAAAATTGATAAACGAATAGAATAAATAATATATTTAAATTACTCAAAAAATCAATATCAAATTTATCAATATTGTATCATTTTATAAATATCTCAGAGTAATTCTACTATAAACTTGTACTTAATAATAAAAAAATTCCTCGACGTATATTCATCACGAAAACTCCAACCAATAAATAACAAATTAAAAACTTATCGTAAAAATTAAAAAAGCCTTAAGATCCCATCTTAAATGAATTTCATCTCGTAGGAACAAGCCTTCTTAAGATCTCGCTATAAAGTATCGCGTTGATGAAGTTGGCCGCCACTACATTTTCTTAATAAGCGAAGAAGGGACCGGAAAGAAGTTTTCCAGGCCATCTTTCATGAGATACACTCACCACCAATGACTATGTGGCCATTTTGTGGTGTAAGTTTGACGGGGCCATTAATTAAGGATTCCGGTCCGCAGCTAATTTTTCGTTTACAGCTTAATAACTCGTGGCGACTAGCCGCCGATTTATGAAACCGGAAGTTCGACTCGTGGCGGAAGTTGCCCACGTCGACGTGTTTTTATAGTTAATGTTGCCGTTTTCCTTTCTCAAGTTTTCATTACCGGTGGCCTAAAGGGCCGCTTTGTAAACTTTCTGGCGAAAGTTTTTCGTTGTAGTACGGTGTATTTCACGTTTTAATTCCACGTCGTGGGTGTAACGAAGCGAAGTTGGAAGAAATATCGTGGTTTCATTGTTGTAATTGAAATTGTGCAAGAGGAAGGAACGATGGGAGAGAAAACAAAAAAGAGAAGTGGAAATTTTTATATTCGTCGATATATTCTAATATATTCATATAACATTTTTGGATGAGGAGGGAATAAGAAAAATATTCGTTAAATAATTTAATAAATTTGTTGCTAAAAATTTCAATTTTCACTTATTCATTGAGAACTAATTATTCTTTTTTTTTCGTTAATATTCTTATAGAAAAAATTAATATTATATTTGAATATATTTGATATTTGATTTAAATAATCTATGAAAAATAATATGAAGATAGCTTGGAAAATAATTATTTTTAAGAATAATAGCAGAGAGGTAGTATTTAATAACAATGAAAAAATATAAATATACGAGCAAGAAGTTCTTTTGTTTGATCCGTCTTTCTTTGTATCGTTTTTTCATTGTTTCTTCTATACACATGTACATATGACACGTGTCATAAAAGAAAGTTGTGCAAGCCATCGAGAGAATAACAAGAATCATTAAAATCGAGATAGTTGCCATACTTTTTAATCGTATTTTAGTCCACCCGTTAATGCACTTTGTAATTATTGCATATTTAACATTACATTGTCATCAACGTTCATTCATAATAATAAATTGTTATTTATAATCCATAATATTTTCACATTATCTTCTTCCAATACGGTATGTGCAAAAGTATCTTCAAAAGTAATATAATTAATATATAATTTAAAATTTATTTATATAATAAAATTAATTTATATTAAATTATATTATATAATATAATTTAAAATTTAAAATCGAAAATATTTTATAGAAATATAAAAGTTTATAATAATATATAATACATCTATTGCGTTTTATATCATAATTTCAATATCATCGTTCAACTAGCACTCAATTTTATTATAAATAAGCTTTTGTTCTGTTAAAACCGAAATGACGAAACCCTGAAATATGTTTTCCTCGGCCTCGAAAACGGAAATTTCTATTTAATTATGGAAATAATCGAGCCGAAAGAATAAAACCCTCATCTGAATGTAATTTATTCAACGATGCCGTGATAATCGTTCGTCGTTCGCCGATTTCATTTCCATAATTCATTAACCGTGCGCCAAATGATCAATCGTAGAATTTATTCGTACTGGACAAACATCGAATATTAACCAATCAAAAAAAAAAAAAAAAAAA
>NW_006263447.1:314985-324349 GCF_000469605.1 Apis dorsata
ACTTGATCGAATTTACTTTCCTTTCTTACTATATCGATCTTTACAGAAACCGTTTGACTCTGTGATGTGAAAATCAATCTTTAAAAAGAAATCTTAAATACGAATATTATATTCCTTCTAACAAAGGAAATTCCATTAATCATAGAGACTCCATCTCGAATATTTCAATAGGGAAATCAAGGGGAAGACTTCTTTGCAAAAGAAAATTATACATCTTTTACATTCCAACGTATAACACCTAATCTAAAATTTTAATCTAACAACATTCTATCATCAACGTATTTCTTTTCAAATTATATTATCCAGATCCCTTCGAACGAATTTGAAAATATTCCTCGCCTAATCCCAATCGAACCCGTCATTCTGACGGGTACAACGATCATCCCTCCCAATTCTCAGTACGTCGCCACCGTAAAATATTTCCTTTCCAAAGCGTGGAGAGATGGCTGAAGATTCGCTTTCGGGCGAAATGAAATCTTCTCGCAAGTCAGCCGAGGCTGAAATAAGAAGAAGAAGAAGCATGATCCTATATCTGTGGCCGTGTAGTTACCGTTCGCTTTCAACGGTGGAACAAAGTCTCTCTCGCCACCCGAGTTTTCCGGCTTACCTATCCAATCTGAGTGGTCTTTTCTTCGGTTAAGCCGCGTTCACGTAACCCGTCGTCGTCGTCGTCGTCGTCGTGGTGCTCTGTGTCTTTCGGCTGAGGATAAAGAGGGCGGGGCGAGGGTGGAAAGCTCAAAGAATCACTTTCACGTACACGGATGTCCGCATTACGGTTACATGCACGGTCGAGCGACGAGCGGAAGCTCGAAACGGAAGTAATATCGCGTGAGCCCGAGGATCGAGACAAAAATAGGAATTGAGTCCTGGACGGTGTCCAAAAGATTCTTTCGAGGGGAGGGGGGCCATGTGTGTTCCGTTTTCTTCTCGGATATGTGGAGGGTAAGTAACTGGTTTCAACACTTGACCCCGTAAGCTTTCCAAAAACGTGGATATTAGGTATATCGATACGAGGTACAGATGATTAAAATTCTTGTTTCGTTCAGTTGCAAAAAGATCTGTTAAAATATTTTTGATTAAATTTTGCATTGCGGTTATTCATTAGGCTAATTCTTTTTACCTTTGAAGGAAAGATCTTGTTTCCCATCTTCTGTTCTATTCTTTATTTAGGATTAAATTTAATTCCCTATTTGATTTGACTATGATTAGTTTGATTCCACTTGCTTGACTTCAGCGGCTAATTAAATATATTTATAGCAAATTTTCATTGAATATACTATATATGTATATATTCTCTTACACAAAATCACGAATCTTTCGCTACAACTCTCGTTTCAACAATCGTTTCAATTTCATTCTATCGAACTCCACGGACTACGTGACTTTTCTTTAATGACAGCAGGGCATCTAAAAATGTCAAGTGCATGTTGCATGCTGGGGGTCACTATATAAGAACAAGGTCAGGGTCACGATCCTCGTCGTGATCTCCCCGAGGGAAATTCTTAATTATTTCACACCAGGTGAAAATTGCGTCACTGGGTTTTTTTTCCTTTCTTTCTATAAAGTTAAAAATCGTTATTTTGCACCTCTACTCCTTTTATTTTTCGAGCTTTTATTTTTTTTACACTCTCACGGATGTATATGTATATCTATCTAGCAACAATGGCCGAAATTGAATTTCCGTTTCGGGTATCGTCCGTCTGGCTAATCGGCTTTTCTCACGATTGCACCCTCGAACACACTAACTTTCATCACGGTTTAAATTGTTTTAAATACCGTACTTGTGATGATAACTCGTAGATGGATATATCGTTTATGGATATTTTTTCTTTTTTTTTTTTTTTTTTTTCACGTATATCTCGTTGGACGAGAGAAAGAAAAGAAATTTTGAGATATATCGCGAGAAGAAATTGCAAGGATTCTGCTTCGTTAAGCTGCTCGGGGATGGATCGTTACGGGATAACGATTTGCAAATAAGGCGAATCGTTTACATTTAAAATGATTTTATATTGTTCTTCTTCTGTATCTCGAGTACACGTGTTTGCATTTGCAAAAAATTGTTATAAGATATTTAAAATTTCGGAATTGTGATAATGGAAAATGGATGCAGTTTAAAAAATTAGAAGAATGATAATAATATCTATTTGATATATAAATTTAATTCCTTGACGTTGCAACAATAATCTTTTCCGTTGTTAATTCATTCAAACCTGATTTATCGAACAAACAATGGAAAAGAGTAGAATAACAAACGTACCTTGATAAAAATTTCGTTTGTATAATTGGTAAATGAAATGAAATCTACTATCGTGATTTAATAAAAAAAAAAAAAGTAAACACTCGAGGATGAAAAAGCAATTTTTGCGTAAATGAAACGTAAACTGAACTACGTAGAAGTGTTCGTGGTTGAACGAAAACACGGTGTTATTATAATTCTTAGACTGAAAATCGACGAATTGGCGAGCTGCGTGTAGAGGGCGAGCTTTAAAACTTGAAAGTAGCACGCGCGTGCCCCAAGCAGCATGCTATTAATTACGTACTTCGGTTGTGCAGGATTTACGCTGCAGTCGGCATAACTCGTTAAAATTTCTCATTACCATGTCGTTTACCCTCCGACAGTGATAATTACCGCAACTTAGAATCCAACCCTTGCCGCCTCTACTAAGCACGACCCCTTTTCCATCCTTCGTTTCGCTTGGAACGAATAAATAATAAATAGTGGAACATATATACCGAAAGAAGTATAATAATGGAGCTGATAATAACTGAAATATTATAATGAAACAAAACGAATCTTTTCGTGTAAATAAAATTACAAAGATATTTACAATTAATATTTCTTTCAGAAGAAAGTTATCTTATTGTTAATCTTATATATTACTTTACAAATACAACTTTTACTCTCGATTTTGCACAGTAAAATATTTAATCCTAATCACAATTAACATTATCTATCTTATTGAAAAAGACACGCGAATTATATTTTATAATTTATAACATGAATTACAATTATAACATAAATATCATGAAAAAACATTAATAAGTCGTTTAAAATTGTTTATAAGCTATATTTATAAGCTTTGCTATATTTTCAAGAATTTTGAATTTCTTTTTCCTCTAAGTTAGGTAATGGTGAATTATTACTTTCAGTGCAGTACGGTAAAGTTTCGTGTTTCCTTCATGGTCGTTAATCTCACGTTTACAGACACTGATTGACATCCCCGTTATGGAATAGTTAATAGATATAATGCTTTTTCATTTCCCCGTCGACGCGCACGTGATTTTCCGTATTATCAACGGGCGAACCGGAAACGTTGTTTAAGAATGTGACGAGATTTTGAAAACGAGAGATTAACTATTCTGTTCGTCCCTATATTGAAATTGGAAATGTTCTGTTCATTATGGCAATCGTCGAACGATTGTGAAATGTTTTCGTTTCGATTGGAAAACGTTTTTGGAATGACAATTGATCGTGTGCATCTTGTGTATTTTATTCCAAATGAGCATATGAATAAATTATGAATTTTCCAAGCCTTTACGAGTATTCATAAAATATATAATATATATAAATATATTTTTCTATGAAAGTTTAACCTATTGAAGATTTTATCCTCATTTCCTCTTAATCTCTAATTTCTGTGATTTTTATTTATAATATTTGATTCCCCCATTCGAGATGAGATAAAGTTTTATCTAAAAAAATATATATATAAATGGAAAATATAAAATACTTGAAATAAAATATACTATGTATAAAAAGGAAAAATGAATAAAAAAAATATTCTATACAAATGTTATAAAGTATACATAATAGTCAATTCTTTTTCGATTTAAAATATTCAAATGTGAATGAAAAACATATTTCACAGAATAGAAAACTTAATCATCCATTTTTGTTATTTTTGTTATTTTTAAAGTACTTTTTTATATACCTAATTTCGTGACCTGTTCCAATATAAATCGATTTTACTTTAATTTCATTTTTAATCCCTCTAATACTTCAATTCGAAACATTCAAAACTCTTGAAAGAAACTTTCTATAGGGAAAAGCGTTTTAAATTCGCGTATCACGCGCTGTATTATTCCATAAATAAGATTTTTTTTTAAAAGCGTTTTATTTTTTTCTTTTTTTAAGCAAACGATCCTCGAATCAATGAATCCTTACAATACAAGATACTCGACCGATTTCGTATCGTTTCCACGTTTCGTGGCGAACCAGACTTCCTGCTAGTAGATAAATGGCGTTGCGTGAACAATATGGAAAGCTTAAATTGGAAAAACCGAAGAGAAATATCAAGAAGGGAAAAAATTTAATGGCAATAATCGGATAAAATATACCAACCTTTTTAACGATTGGATAAAATTCTTAACCTTTCGTGATGAACGTTATCTATTAATTAGCATATTCTCGCTCTTGTATTGTTTAATATCAAACGAATCCATTTCTTTAATCGTCAAAAATATTTCATTCATTATAATTCCACTTCAAAATCAACGATTAAATTATTGAAGCAAATTTCGATTCTCTTTCTTGCTTCAAGATAAAAGCACTTTGAAAAATATTTTTAAGATTATTCATTCCTGTGCAAACTCAGAATCCAAATTCTGAATCCAAATTCGAGACCATCTTTTCATCGATCCTGAAACGCAAATCACAAACGATAAAATTCCAACCCTTTTAACCTCGGCTCAAAAAAATCATGATTCCATAATCAAATAAGTCAAAAGGAAACCTAATCCAGGTATTTGTTCGAAGGTTCGATTGTGGGAGCGGAGTCGGCACAGTGAGGAGCACGCAAACAGTGAGGTTGAACGAATGGAACACCCTGACTGTCTACAGGCATCGATGGGACGCCTGGATTCAGCTGAATCAAGAGAAACGAGTCGAAGGAAGATCGAAGGTAAGAATGAATTTTCGTATGTGCGCGGGATAGTCGAAAAAGGATGGAACGATCGATTATCGATGAAAGGGACTGAAGGAAGGGGGAGAATAGATTTGTCGACGCGCCACGCAAATACTTAATCGCGGCCTCTCGACTCGAATTAGAATTATCAGGATTTATGCGGGCCGGAATTGAAATCGATGCCCGCCTATTCCGAAAACGACACGTTCGATTAATGGTTTCGTGAATTTGGTACGTCTCTGACATCGGAAATTCGACGTTTAGGGGATGATTTTTGGAAAGTAGGATAATTGTGAGGGGATTAAAAGATAGGAGAAACAAGGGGAATAAACGGAATGCGAACAGAAATGAAAGAATTACGATCGTTGGATTATTGTTAATAGAATTATTCGAATAATTAAATGAATACAGTGTTCGAGCATTTTATAATTTTAAAACGATTCAAAGAGAGACTTTGCAATATCGTGAAGCAATTTTATAATAAAAAAAAGGATTAAACTAAATTCACGCAATCTACACGATCTCTGAAAATCACAGTATTCGTACAGTTTCGACAAACAGAAGTTATTAAAACTTGGCTCACCGTTAAAATTTCATTCTCGGCCGAACTTCAACCCATTTCCCTCTTCGGTTTTCATTAAAATTCATGATCGATATCATAGAGCGAAATCCCAAATGACAAATTCTCATTGGCAGATATAACCGGCTTGTCACGGATTGTTGCACAACCGACGTTGATATATAAATCCGTTTTTCCCCGTCTCGTAATTTTCCGCCGGTTAAAAGGCGGCGCTTAGACGTCTCTCCCCTTTAAAATTCCGGGCCGGCTGACGTCTTTGGTCGAGAGACGAGCAAATCTTTTCACGACTCGCGCGCCGTGTATTCTTGCCTCGGTGCACGCCACGACGTCATCGTTATTCACCTGCGCGCAATTCCATCCACGATACACGTTCCTCGGGAAAAACGTTATTTTCCAAGGAAATCGACTGTCTAACGACGAGCCAATTCCTCAACCTACACTCCTCACTTTTTCTTCGCGTGAAGAAACGAACTTCGTTAATTATCGCGTTTCTTTCGCGTATTTCTCGATTTCTTTTCCGTTTTCTTTTGTTTGCTATCGATACGGGAATTATTGTTCAGTGGACTCAATACAATATTCATTAGAAAAAAAAAAAAGAAAAACTCGAGAGTTTTATTCCCAAACGTATGTTCGAACCCTTAAGTTAGTATTTTATGCTAAGAGATCGAAGAAGGAAGTATCGATATTTCTTATTCGGGACGATTTTAAATTCTAACAGGAGAAAATAAGAAAACAATATTATTTCGAATCGTGAGGAGAAATTGCTCCTCTGTTTCAAGTTTGTATAAAATTCTATTCCATTTTTCCTACAAAAAGAATTCAATAAGAAAATCCAGAAAGAAAGTAAAAAAGATATTCGATCTAAAATATCGATGCGTTTGGAGGAATCTTTCAACGAAATAAAAAAGAAAGAAATCAAAATTTCGAAAGAAACTTAAATAATCAATCAAATTAATAATTAATCTCCTTTGCAAACTTGCGAAAATAACATATCTCTACAACGTATATCAAACTATCCTTACTAATAATGCAAAAGGCACGATGAATCAGATCAAAGAGCCAGCCTTCTAAACAGAAAAAGACAAAAATGACGATGGTCGATCGCATTGGAAAATTGACTTACGTTGAACATTTTCTCGTTTCTTCGAAAAGCAAATCTGTCTCATTTAAAAAATACGAAAAGGAAAAGAAAGAAAGAAAGAAAGAAAGAAAAAAGAATACTCGTGAAAAGAGTACGAAGAAAAGAGAAACGAGTGTGTGTGAAGAGGAGGGGGAGGAGAAAAAGGAAACAGAGGAGCAACGTTGACCCCGTGTGCAATCGCGAAAACCTGTGGAGCACGGAATAAAACCTAGGAGTAACTAAGTGCAGGAGCATGATTAAAACGGGGGGGTACAATACCGGAACAATAGATGGCACCCTGTATACGTTTGTTGTTCGAGACGGAAAAAAAATTTTCCTTCAGAGGATTCACCGTGCGTCAAAGATTTTCCGCTGTTTGCCTCGAAACAAGGAGGTTGTTGGAATATATTACTTTCGATCGGTTTGAAAGCGACAGGCCGCGAATTACCCGGCCAAATGGAGCGTGAAAACGAATAGAGACGTACATGGATCCATTCTCTCGCGGACGTGTCCCAAACCGTTTGATCAGGCGCCAATTAAATGGCCGCGTTTAACGCTTCGACAATCGCTCGAATTATGAAAGAGTGGCTCGCTTTGCGCGGTTTCTCGTATCGTTTTAATTTCTGGATTGAATTGGGTAGCTCTGCGAGTCGATTAATCCATGCTTCTTAATTAACGCTTCTTTTTTTTTTTCTTCTGATTTCCTTCCAAAGTTTGAGATTGAGTCGTTTTGGGGGAAAATGAAAATTTTCGATAAGAATAATAAATTGTATTGGTTATTGGAGATTTGGTTATTGGTTAGATTAGAAACATGTGTAATGTAATGTGATAATTTTCGTGTGCAAACATCGAGATGTTTTATTTTGATAAAGATTCATCTCGTCTTTGAAGCAGGAGAATACTCTATTCGAGTTTGATTGCGGCAGTATATACTGTGATAACGTGTGCAAGTACAATTAAATCGTAGAAGCACAGGAACGAGATAATTAAAGAGCATACTTTGTTTAATTTCAATACAATCAACGCGAAATTGGCATCGTGAAAATGGAAGAATAATAATAAAAAAAGAAAGAAAGATACAAATCAAGGTAACGCATTATAAAATATACTCTTGCAAAAATGAAATTTAACTCTTAAAAATTCATTATACGAAATTATACGTATAATTAAATTCTGCTAAAAAAAAAAAAAGCTAATCAAGCCTTTAAACAGAATAGTTGGTAAATTAATTAATTCAAACATATCTGTATATTTTCATGTATTAAACCACGTTACCATGCATATTCTATTCGAAAATTTAAAAATTTGTAATTTAAAAATCCTCTACCTTTTCTGTGCTTATCTCTCTGTCTTAAAAAAACAAAAAAAAAAATTCATGCATCTCTATCATTTTTCCACCGAAATTCTCATATACCTCGTATAATATTTCAAGAATATACGATGTTCTCTACATCAACGGGTATCCATTACTTCGTTCGCTTATTTACCAGAGGGGAAACGTAAGGCAAGGGACGAAGTCTTCTTCGAAAAAACTAGACTAATGTCCATTATATTTCACTATTCCTCTCCCTCCCCACGCAAAAATGATCATCCCACACGCGACGAAATCTTCCTAGATCGCGTATCGCGTACCCCTCATAATACGATCGCGTGAAAGGTTGATGCATTTTCCAACCCTCTTCTTCGTTACATTTATGGTCAGACGTATAAAGACAGATGGCCGGCATTGTCGACGATGAATAATCGAACCACGCCCATCTGGCCACAATCAGTAAAATGCACGGCCTCCTATAAAACTTGCCCACAGTTTGCTCGATTAAGGAAATTCACCGATCGCGATGTCGTGTTTATCGATTTTCCACCCTTCTTTGTACATAAGGCTAATTTTACCCTAATTCACGTACGTCGGGTATAATGGAAATTGGGTCGGTGTACGATGTTTGTCGCGTACGATGTTCGCATGCTTTTTTATCGAAATTTTCGTGACTGTTTCAACGTGACGCAGTGGAAATGGCTGATCAAATGGTTGATTAAAATTTAGATTAGACGCGTGATAAATTTATTACCGCGTTGTAAATGACACGTTTCTTGGTTATTAACGATGAAATATCGTCAAAGATGTTGGGTTTTATTGTATATTGTTGAATGATTGTGAAATGATTAAAAATGAAGGTTGTTCTTCTGTAACGTAAGTGATTTTCTTTGATATAGGCAAAAGTGATAAGTTATGATTGATTACAGTTTCAACATAGGAGGAGATATGAGAATTAATAATTGTTGTAAATAGACTGCTTAATAAAGGATAAGATAATGAGTAAAAAATTGTTCTTAACAAGATAATCTTAACAATATTTGAAACTACTGTATAATATGGGGAATAAAAATATTAATATATGAATTAATGTATTATTAGATCATGAGTAACGTTTGTTTTAAATTTAGTTTACGTTATTTAAATTTCTCAATTTTATCTCGAATTACATATTTTACGAAATTAAAATTTTAATAAGAATTAAGTACATGTGATCCAAGTTAACAACCTCAAACCATTATAGCCACCTACAACCCAACGATTCTAATTAAGTATTAAAACACGAAGCTAATCTTGGCTAAAGGAAAAGCCTTATTATTTACAAGCACATATATAATTTTAATAAATGTAAAAAACTAATAATTCACCGGAAAAAACTTTCTTTTATTTCAATATTTATTACCTTCAAATATTTGACTATCTACGTATTTTTTTTTTTTTTTTTTTTT
>NW_006263447.1:324604-329926 GCF_000469605.1 Apis dorsata
TATAACAGAGATACATTTGCTTCAAATTACACCGTGAAACTGGCATTCTATTCTCGAATTAAAAGTCTTTAAAAGCTACCTTACTTTCCAAACCTTCGTCTCTTTCTTTTTTCCATCCAGTCTCTCCTCTTTTCTTCTCCCTTCGTTCTCTCTCTCTCTC
The DNA here is from genome assembly GCF_000469605.1 of Apis dorsata. Classification (NCBI taxonomy): domain Eukaryota; kingdom Metazoa; phylum Arthropoda; class Insecta; order Hymenoptera; family Apidae; genus Apis; species Apis dorsata. The sequence goes on from NW_006263447.1 coordinate 324,765, forward strand.
TCTCTTTCTCTCTCTTTCTTTCGACCACTCTCATAAGACTTGCAAATTGTTTCGTAATAAGTTAGTACGCCGTCTTCTTCGCGGCGAGAGAAAAGAGACGCTACTTTCTTCGACGAGGGGAAGAGTAGTTTCGAGTGCTCCTTTTTAAAAACAGAGCCAAGTTCGTCCACGGCCAAGTTTCGCGAAACAATCGGAGAAATATTGTTCGGTCACTGCGAGAAAGAAATCTGAGACTTGGCCGAGATATCACGCGATTCTTTTCTCGCGCGAAAGAGACACCTCTTATCAGTTAATAATTGTACTTTATTCGCATGGAAAAACATGGTCGTATTTCATTTCCTTTTTAAACTGAGGGGACAATAAGGATCCTTTTAAGAGCCTTTTATAAAGAGCGTTTGGGTTGTTATCATTTTTTCTTCTTTTTCAGCAACATCCAATTTTATAAATTGCTTTCAAGTCATTGAATTTAAGATCAAGGAAGCAATATATTCGAACGTTAGTTAATCAATTATAAATATATATATCTATATTAAAAGTAAAAGAAAAATCTAACTCGAAAAGTTTAAACAAGTTCATTGAATAATTCAAAATAATGAATAATTTGTTCGTTTCTATTGATATTCTTATTAATTTTTAGAATATATTCTCTTCGTTAATAAAAGTGTATAAATGTATATTGAATAACCAGTTAAATAAAAAATAGAAATTCATATGTGACTGAACAAGAATAGAATTAAAATATAATCAGACGAGTGGAATAAAGCTCTGTATGAAAGAGGGGTGTGCATAATCAGTTTAGTAGAACATATAACATACAGAATTAGAACAGTAGAACAATTTGCATATATAATCAGTCAACTAGAAGTTACGTATATTATCAATTTACCAAATTGGATAATACGAGTTCGTAATACAGGATAAATTCATAATATCGTTACTAATCAATGAACGTAATTGTTTTCATAAAAATAGTAATCAAAATATATTTCCAAAGAACAAAGAATGAAAAGAAATTAATATCTTTGAAAAGAAAAAAAAATAATTAGTTTTATCACCTTATTTTTACATAAATATACATATAAATTTTTCTAAAACTATAGAAGAAATACAAATTTTCATTCGAAAGAAATAATCTAATATCATTATTCTTTCCATAAAAAAATCAATCGAATAAGAAAAACTCTCGAAATTAATTTTAATCGCAAAAAAAAAAAAAACTTTATCCCAGACACGTGATCGAAAAAGACGTTAATCGACGAGCGGTTTCAAGGATCAGGCCACGGTTCGAAGACAGACCGTCCGTTTTCCCAGGGGAGGCGAGTTTAATTACCTTTAAAATCGGTGGACATCGCCGGCAAATGGGTCCGCGAGCCGAGCCCACTTTATCCCAAAGTGCCATTAAGTACTCGGTGTCCTAACGACAGCGTCGTAATTAGAGGAGCCGAGATCCCCCTTTTTTTTCGTCTCTACTTCCGCTTCTTTCTCATGGATCTTCTTCCTCTTCTTTTTCTTCTTCTTCTTCGTTTCTTTATTTTTTTTTTTTTTTTCTTCGACGACAAAGTCGACTCAAAACAGAGGAGGAGCCCCTTCCTCAGACGAGACCCTTCTTGCTTGCCGCCACTTTTCTTGATAGTTCAACCGTGTCTTCCGCTATTCTTTCGCAGTTGATTCCTGGAAATTCATTTAATTGTAAAGCGAATATTCGAAGAAGAATGGATAAATTATAAAAATTTGTGAAAGATGAACGGATATTTTTGAGCAATTTTTTTTTTTTTTTGTTGTTTTGTGTTTTTTTTTTTTTTTTTCTTCGACGACAAAGTCGACTCAAAACAGAGGAGGAGCCCCTTCATCAGACGAGACCCTTCTTTCTTTCCTCCACTTTTCTTGATATTTCAACCGTGTCTTCCGCTATTCTTTCGCAGTTGATTCCTGGAAATTCATTTAATTGTAAAGAGAATATTCGAAGAAGAATGGATAAATTATAAAGATTTGTGAAAGATGAACGGATATTTATGAGCAATTTTTTTTTTTTTTTGTTGAATATATATGAATTATACAAATGTTTATTAATTATCAATCTTTTAATTCAATGTAATGTATTGATTCCTTTGGGATAGAAATATAATTGGATTTCTTTTTATACGATTCACAGTTACACAATTTTTTAACGTGTATATAATATATTTCAACATATTTCGTTTCATTTTGTTCGCATGTTTTATTTACTTTTATAAACATATTTCAAACAATTTTAAAAAAGTATTTTTTTGTTTTATTTTCCTTGACATTTTTACGTGTTTGTTAAATAAAATGTTTTTATCAAATGCATTTTAAATTGTTTTTTATATTATTTTAGTTTAACACAAGTTTTATATTTCATTGTAAATTAATTGTCATATAACTTTTTTTTTTTTATATATCACGCATTCATCGTGCAAAAATTGATCCAGATGTATTATAAAAATTAACAACGTTTAACCGTGAATAAAAATTAACAACGATTAGGACACGCAAAGATTAAATTGTATGATCTTTGCGTTTTCGAAAATAAAAACTTGTTACACTCTGTGCTGCATTCTAAATTAATATAAAAATTCAAAAATTAATTACTAAATTAACAAACGCAACTTGCTACTAACCGTTATCTTGAAAACATTTAACTTTTCAAATAATTAAGAAAGATACGTATAGCATATAATCTTTTTAAACTTTCATCTCCAATTAGTCTTAATCCACGTTAAATATTATTCTCAACCCAAAGTAAAACGAGTATATTCGTATATCCCCTTGAAATCGTTTGATAATGAAAATTCTCCCCCGCGATAATTACATTTTTAAACATTCCCTCGGCGAAACCAGAAGCTCGAACGATATCTTTATTTTGCCTCTGTTGACCGAATAATATGAGCTGTAATAATCTGCTCTGGACACAAAGCACGTTTTCTTGGCCATCTAATTTTCCCGACTTTGTAACGGGTCGGAGAATAACTGGAACTCGTCGTAGTTGCTTTAATTTGTTCCCACGTTCTTTATTTTTTTTTTTTCTTTTTTTTTTTTTTTTTCCTTCTTTTTCTAACTAGACAGTGGCTACGTTTGCACGAAGAACGAGCAAAAATGAGGTTGTAAAAGGGTACGTCAAACGGGTGTTTTCTTACGATTAAATATCGATACTTCATTTTCATCACGCTTCAGAAAAATATATTTCTCCCTTCGTTTGATCACGTACTTTATTATTTCTCAGCTAATTCTTCAAAAACGTGCTCCACTTTCAACCTATTTTTATTAGTCTTTTATTGATCTTCGACTCATTCGTTCGTGTTCTCTGAAATGGATAAATAACGGATAGATAAAAACGATTGAAAATCGAGAAATAATATTACTTGCAATTTGAAAATTTCGCAAGCTCATAGCACGTAGAGATTTTCAATACGCCTCCAATTTCGTACAATTCAAAGAGGAAGAGACATCTCTAATCCCTAACCACAAAAAAGAAGTAAAAGGATAAAAGAAGAAGAAGAAGAAGCATAAAGCGCGATACATCTGATATTTTGACCGCAAAGAGACCGAGATTAGTTGGTAAAAAGTTCTCCGCCGTAGTTTTCCGCGCCCCTCCATAAAACTCGAAAATTAACCCCCTTTCTCCTCCCTCATGCCAGTGGACGCCAGATTAACCGATTACTCTGAAGACTACTCGTAACCAACACGGTAAACTCGGTGTCCCAGAAAAGAATGGAAAAAAAAAACAATGAGAAATCGGATTTCATCGTGTCGTTCTCACGAAATCGCTTAAAAACCACGGATCATCCCCGCTCTCCAACGACCACGTACCTGTCCCTCGACCCCAACTTGGGGTTTCAACTCGCGAACACGTGAAAAATTAGGTCTCTAGATCGGGATCAAGGAAAGAAATAAACTAAATTCTACGTTGTTCTGCAACTTCTTCCCTTTCTGGTGAAGAATTCTTTGGGGAGGAGGAAATGCGTGATCGATGATATTGGATGGATAAAAATCAGACGGTGAATTGGAGTCACCTATGGGAAGAGAGAAAAAAAGGATAGTATAATCCAAGTTGAAGCAGCTTGTAGAGGAATGTAAATGATGGGGATGAAAATTAATTTTGAATGTTGAAGCTTGATATCGGATGGAAGTCTGGTACAATTTGCTTCGAATTTCTAATTAAATGGGAAATTGGCTCATTAGACAGAATTATCCAAACCACATTTCCAAAGATGGATAGAAATATCCAAAATCTCAAAAATATAATTTTTAGAACGCTGCTTTATCTTTTTAAAGCTTCGTGTCGAACAATACGAAAGATTTATCAGATTTGCGCGAAAAAAAAAAAAATATGAATATTTCGGCCGATTATTAACAGAATTTCCCTTTTCATCGCGTGATCGATACAATAAAACGGAAACGGGAGGAAGAGGAGAGGAAGAGCGCCGTTGATCGCGTTTCCTCCCCCCGAAAAAACGGATCCTCTCGCGCGAAACAATGAAACCGGCCAGGATTGTTAATAAGAACGGCGAGAGAAACCGTATTTCCGGCGTAAACCGTATTTACTGGATCTTTTTTGAAAAGGGGAAGCGAAGATGCAAAAAGAGAATCACGCGTTTTCGGAAATGAATTTTGCCGACCGAACTTTCGGCGAGGGGAACATCAAAGAGGAATCTTCCTCCGGTTAAACCAGCGTTTCTGAAAGAGGCTATCCTTTCACCGTGGTTGGGAATCTCATTTGCTCTGATACGCGTGTGCATTTCTCGTGGCTCGATGTTAATCGTGGCCCGTTTCGCTTTCATTGCGCGTCAATAAAAGCGAGATTTCATCCCGCCCTTTTCTTGCGACTTCTTATTTTCGTAATGGCGGCATCGTAACCCAGTCCATCTCGTGTCGCATTGAAAAGATTCGTCACTTTTTTTCGAACGAGTTTAAACACGAGTCGAAATCTTTTTTCTTTCTTTTTTTTTTTAGTAGATTTTTCATTTATTGATCATTTTATAGTATATAACGAGGAATGATCTGTTCTAGAAAGTTTAGAAGTCAGGATTATAATTTCATAGTTAATGAGAAAAGTAATTGAAGGAAGCTTTTGTACTTAATTCTCTGTGATTTTATTATTTGTTAATGTCAGTGCATTTTTCTTTTTTTTTTTTTTTTTTTTT
>NW_006263447.1:330118-335805 GCF_000469605.1 Apis dorsata
TTTTTATTTTTACAATTAGAGAAAATATGTATAGAATTTGACATTTAAAAATTATTTATATATCTCTTAATTAAAATTCGAAATAAAATAATCTAGAGAGATATCTAAACAAATGGAGCATGATTGAAACTTTTATCCATTTAACAAGCTTAGTCCATTTTTTTTTAGAAGAAAAAGAAGAGATTCGGTTCCGAAAAATCGAAGTTAGCGAAAAAGTTTCGAAGTAGAACAGGGATCGGACGAAATTAAAAGTCGAAAGTCAATTACAAGTTATCATTACAAGCTGTGTTGTACGAAAGAAAAATCCAAGGATTCATTTCAATTAAAACAGGCATTGGTAAACTCTCTGGTAAAAAACTCGTGGTAAAAAACAGAATTTATCGCAGCTTCCTCCATTTCTTTTTTTTCCAAATGTTTGCCTCTTTGTTTAATACATTCGAGATTCCGTGCAACATATGTGCATCGTGGATATTTCCTATTTTATGGCGATTGATGTACGCGATATGAACTTTTCCAAGGAACGTGAAAAATAAAAAAGAATTCTCCGTATGACCGATTTTTGTTTTGCCCGAGAGTATAAATGTCGTCGTTAGTATGCACAGCCATTTTGAATCTTGTTACATTTTTCATCGTTTTACGATTGTTTTTTCTAGTTTTGCACGGAAAATCAATATCCTCTTCGATTTTTGTCTCAATCGTGTATTAAAGACACGAAGTGAAAGATAATTTAATCTGAACGATACGATTTCGAAACGAGATATAAATTAAAAGATATAATTAGCTCGGATTTAACAAGGTGGAAATTTTATCTTTGAATTTTATCCCCTAGAAAAAATGATTAATTAAATTCGGTACGTGATTCGCTATTGAAAAATGAGAATGTAAATTTTGCCAGAATTATTAATGAGGAAAAAAAAATTTGTTAATAAACGTTATTAATAAATACTCGAATTCATTTTTCAATCGAATGTATTCGATCTTTTACATTCGGTTATTAATTAATCGTGACAACAGGATAGAGATTGAATTTAATAAATATTCAAAAAAGAAATTGAATATTTCATCGATACTACCTCTTTGATCTACACTAGAATTTCTAATAAAATTCCTAACTACAAGCTTCTATAATTGGTATACAATCAAAAAAATGTGCCATTTCCATTCTACGTGTAAAAATAAATCAAGAATTTGCTAGATAATCGAATTTAAATACATGTCTATTAGATGAATTTTCAAATTTATTTTTTGTGTCACTCTTTTTCGAACGATTATCTATTCTTTCTATCTATTTTCTCACATAGAATAATTATTCCAATCAATAATTTATTAAGTTACATCGAAACTCAAAATTTCAAATAAAAAGAAACTTATTCCACACTTTCCATCGAATCGACTCGAAATTTTGCACTCGAAAAAATAAACCCTCCTTCTCAAAAATATATCAAGCAATTCCTCGTAATTCAAATCAAAAATCGAAACTAGAAAAAGGCTATCTATCTCAAAAATTTTAATTGGAAAAAATACCCTTGATCTCGAAACAAAAGATTCGATCAAAACTTCTTTTTCACGCTATCGTATCAGTCGATAGATCTTTCCACGAGTTTTCCAACCTTAGTAGAAAAACCTTTTAAACGATCTTACAGATGATTCCCAGCCCCTTAAAGTTCTCCCAAAACTTTCGAGACTTCTGCAAGTGCATTAACTTGAAGGCTGAGGGCTAAGATTTGTACATGTGTACATCCACTCCTCTAACTCCTCCCTTTGCTTGTGTATTACGATATTACGTACACAGAGATACGCGCAACACCCGCATAAGGAGGGATGAAAATACAAGAAACTCTCGGCAGATATATTCAGACGCGGGGTGGTTAAGCAAATATGGGCTACATTGGATGCATAATCCACGTAAATTGCTGCTAACGCGTGCTGCAACACCTATCGTGTCGATGCTTGGTTGAGATGTTCTCGTTCTTTTTGGATGTTACGCATTATACGTGGTTACTTTTTAGGAATCACATAGGAACGAGTGCCATTTTGGGTGAAACGCGATACCACCCTCGAAAAGAGTATCGTGAATCGCGGCAATTGTGCGACTTTCGAGAGCGTTGAGAGTTGAGCGTTAAGATGTTTGGATAGGGGAGTTTATATACGAAGGGATTCCAGGATTTGGGCAAAGTAGTAGAATTTTTGAGGGAGGAAAGGATATTTTTTTATGAAAAGAGTGTCTTCCCTTTGAAAATCTTTTTGTGGAATTAATATTTTGTTTTTTTTTCCTTGTCTTTTCTTTCTTTCTTTTTTTTGGAGAAGATTTTTAGGAAGAAAGAAAGAAATTTTTTGAACAAAGAAATATAGAAAGAAGAACAAAACTTTCTGAGATAGAGATTTTTCTTTTGTCAAAATAATTTGTTTAAAAAGAAGGAAGGAAACTCTCTTTTGAGAGAGTTTTTAAATAAATCTTTAAAAAGAGTGTATCGTAATTAATCACTTGTACAAGTTCAATCATTAATTACGTCGCCATTAGTGAATCTTTTAAATTTAAACGTTTATTTATTTATTGTTTTTAAAATATTATTTTCAAATTCGTTCGAAACTAACGAGAATTGAAACTTTTCCATCCGTGAATCGGTTTAATTTTATATTCCGCGCCGAATCCCCCAAATTTAACGACGTTTCACAGAGTTTAATTTTACAAAATTTCCAACTGTTTGAAAATTCAGGCGAATAGGGACAATTGGTCGATTCATTGAAATGCGCAAGAAGTGTGCCAAATCAATTTTATTCATCGCGTCAAGCACACTCGATTTGCCAGAAAGATGTAACGTGCATAGAAAGGCGAATTTAACCAATGTGAAATGTAACTACGAAACTCGTCGAGCTATCACGAAGTCGAATGCTTCTCCTTCCATCAATATTAATACGCGTCTCGCCGGTGCTGGAATCGAATTCCTTCGTAATTACTTGTTCCTGTGAAATAATTTCCCTATCTACAAGAACAACTACGGGATACAACGTTGATATATCCTAGTGAATAGAATACATACCTATATAATTGCATGATGATACGTCGACATAAAATTTATTATTAAGAAAAATTAGGAAAAATATCGCAAATTAATATTGCAACACTAGACATTTTGCTAGATTTATATTCGTCGAGAAGGAATTTATTCGCCAATTGCACAAGAAATTTAAAATCTTTGCCAGTAATTATTACGTATTATTCTCAAAGATACTTAAATGCAAAATAATGAAATAATAAAATAAAACAGTATCAAAGAAAAAAGGAAACACCCCTTAAATTCCTCACCAAATCCCCAAAATTTTCCGAAAACTCTCTCAGCTTTCAACAAATAATCTTCCCGAAAGACCGCTCTAACCTCAAAGAGGTGAAAAATTTCGTTGCGAGGATCAGACTGAAAAAGAGGAAAGAAAAGAAGAAGAAAAAGAAGAAGAAGAAAGAAAGAGAAAAGAAAAGAAGACCGTACTCGAAACTCGGTGCGAACACAGAAAATGGATAAAGGTCTTTTTTTTGGTAGAAAAAAACGCGAATTATACAATGATTTTCCACAGATGCGTGAACCAGGCTGTTCTGGGTTTGATTGCAGGGCTTGTTTGCGAGAATTACCTTCCGCGAGCCATTGTTCGTCGGCGGACCTGGAAACACAACCGGCCTCGAGCGACTTCCGGTGAGGACCGGATTTAAGGGTTGCGTCCGGCATCTGGAAGCCAATGAACACCGTTATCGCTTCCCTCTCGCGCCACAAGGGGATGCTGCGAACGGTTTCGACGTTGGTGAGTACAATTGATTGAATTTTTTTCCGGATCTGAAAGAAATGTGCCGAAATTAATTGTGATGATACTTTCGCAATTATTAAATTTAAATAAATTTGAATAGGAGGAGAGAAGTGAATCTTGGTTATTATTTCGTGTATTCGTATACTTGATCACTGTAATGATTGTAATAAGTAAATGTAGAAGAAGAATTTGAAAATAGTTTGAATTTTTAATTGTAGATGTATAGACGTTTTGAGAGTAGAATAGAAACTTGATTATTTTTGTATTTATATTCGATGTGATAAAATAGAAAATGAATTTTGGAAATTGATTTAAAATTCTTGTTTTATAATAAAAAAAAAGGATAGAAGGATTTTTGTATGAAGTTTTAAGAAACTGAAACTTGTTATTATATAATTATACTTGATGTATCAAGGAAAAAGTAAATTTTGGAAAAGATTTCTCATTTTGAAGTGAATGTTAAAAGCAATGCTTGTTCTTTGTTGAGGAGAAACAAATTTACAGCTACAAGGGAAATCCGGGTTCTTCTCTAAACTTTTGTTCGAAACAGTAGATTTTACAATGAGATTTTAATTTTCTTTCTTTTTAAGAGTAAAGTAACACACTTCTTTAATTACGTGTCACAAACATGAAAAATACATGAAAAACTTGATCAAAAAAACGATAAAATAAACCCTTTTTTTTCTCACAAAAATATCCAAAGATTCTTAACACAAGAAAAACCATTGATAAAGACGAAAAACGTCGATTAAACTTTCCACGTTTTCTTATCTCGATTCGCGTCGAAACGGTGTGAGAGCCGGTCTATCGACTGTCAAATCTCCATTGAACCCCTTCAAGGAAATACGCGTAATCCCTTGAAAATGTAATCTCATAGAAGATAAGTTGTAAGAGCGTTTCTAGGTTTCCAAGAGGCCGATAAAGTTCGACCACCTCTCCTCTCCTCCACGTCTCTATCCTCGAACGAGGATAGTGCAGAATGCATCAAAGGATCAAATTCCTCGGGACCATTTTTTGGTCGTGGACCAGTGGTCCACTGGTTTAGATTCCTTGCAAACCTTGGAACGTGGGGTGTCGTTGAAAAACGAATCAAAGGGAGAGAGGATTCTTGAGGATGATATCAAAGCAAATCGTTTTCTCCATTCGTTTTGTGAACACTCTTGCTGTGGAAAATATTCTTTTATGCTTCTTTTATACTTTATTTCTCGTGTGTCTAGTTGAAGAAACATTGAAAATCTTAATCATTACTTATTCCAATTTGTTTTTATAAGTATTTTAATAAAGATAAATATTATATATATTTTTATAAGATAATTATTTGAGAGAAACGTTTTATGGAAAATTTTATTATAATTTCTCTTCGTTTTAATATTGTATATCTATTATTAATTTTAATTTCTGTTTTCATTTGTAAGATTCAAGAAAATTAAGATTTTATTAAAGATTTTTAGTATATTTTAGTAAATTTTTCTCTCTTTTTTTTATAAATATATTAAATATTTCGTATTCGGTAAAATTTTAACAAAATTCTCTCCGATATTTAATATTCTCTCGACAAATTGGTCAGGAATCAATGATGTAACGTATAAAATATAAAACGTGACAAGATAAAATTACTTTATCATATTGATTCGCGGTCATTCGTAATTCGAGTAATAATCATAACGATAAAATACCACAATCCATAATTAGGAACGCTGAAGTTACATTTTGTTTGGATGGAGAGAGCCGCACGATATCGGGTGCTCGAATTAACCCCTATATCGGCGAACACACAACAGGTGTCATATGAATTTAGTTAGAAAATCCTCCAACGCACGCCGTATAGGATCCTCTGATTTAGTGGAAAATATATTCTTCCCTCGTTCATTTCTTTTTTTTTTTTTTTTTTT
>NW_006263447.1:336040-342634 GCF_000469605.1 Apis dorsata
AAAATGGGTATACATTTAGACGAATCATGAATTATAAAATATTCTTGTGAAATGAAACGAGTTTGATTAATAAATAATTAAATAGAGATCCGATTAAACGTGAAATCGATATGGACAATTTCTGATTGTGCAACACAATGTTATTTCGATACTATAAATTAGAGATACGATATTAACGAGTTTTAGAAGTAGTAGAGATGGATTCAAAGTTGAGAGTATTGGATTTCATTAGACTCGAAATCAACTGAATCATATCCCAAAGGTATTAAATTCTATGGAGCTCGAATCGATTTATATCAAATCTTATTGCAGATCCAATTAAACGTTAAAATTCTTCTATATCTTGGAATCAGTGATATTTCTAAAATTCTATATTAATTATCCAAAATCAATAAATATAATTCTTTATAATTCTGTGAAACTTTACCATAGTATCAATGAATTTAAATTATATAGTATAAATGAATTTAATTATTGAATTGAAGAAACAAATAGGATCGTATTTCCCAAAACATATTTTAAATCAAAATAAAAAATGTATTGATAAAATGATTTCAATTTATTTGTTTATTTATAATCTTAAACGAGGCTAGTTTGATTCATCAAACGATAACTGACTAAACTGATTGAACTATTGATTCATATGTTATATTTTTATTCATATTTATTCACTCTCTACACTTTTATTATCAATTCTCTATTCATCTGATAAATTAAAATAAATTAAAATATATCTCATTTTTAATTCATTTAAAAAATTCAATTGCTCCAAGTTTAATTCATAAATCACGACAAACATCGAGGAATAAATGATCGAATTTCTTCGTTCCTTGGGGATCATTAATTAACGTAACACCAGAGAGAAATAGCAGAGAATTCGTTTGAATGAAATTCCAATGCCAAGAGTATGTTTTCTGTTTCTTAATTAAGTTAACGACGAAAATCGAGAGAGAGAGATAGAATCCAGAATCGAGGGAATGGTGATGTAAATCGAGAGCTACGCGTTAATTATCAAGTGTTAATCAATTATCCACCGCGGTATCGAGATTCCTTCGACAACAAGGACCATGAATGACCTGTCACCGCCATCGTTTTTATCACGTGTGATATGAGCCTGAATTATACGAGAGTACATCGTCATGAGAGAATAATTAATTGATGATTATCGTATCTGTTCTGTTAGAGACAAAGACTGAATATTTAATTCTATTCTCTTTGCACGCTTTGCCTGAATATACTTGGTTATTTTTGATACAATTTAATTGTGAAATTTTGTATTAGAATAGATTTATATAATTTATATCATCAAATTAAAAGAATCTATAATGATTTTATTTTTTTCAGTGATTAATGGAATTCGATAATGTGGTGAAATTGATTTTTTTTTAAATAGTACAATTATTGTAATCAAACGAAACACTTTTATATTTAGAATCGATGATAATATTAATTTTATACAATGTCTTTTTGTCAATCACGTAAAATAACAGATTATATTATTTCGAATAATTGATCTATAATTAATACATTTATCCTTCTCTGCATAATAGAAATTTCAACATAACAATAAGAAATAAAATTCAGCGAAGAAAAACAAGATTTGCTAGAATAAAAATGAAACGAGCGCCATTTAAGATGGTAAATCAGAGTTTGTAAAAATATATAAAAAAAAAACTTGTCGTCATGGAAACGACCAAAGATCGATAATATAGTAAAAATATAAAGTTCCAATACGATATTTCAATCCCATAAAGATGATCTTCTCACGAAAGAACAAAAGTTTCTTTGATATAAACTTCATTTCCTTGATCGAATTGCCTATACACCGAAATATAATTCAAGAAATGATAAAGGGGAACGATTCGATAGATAACAATGAATGAGTTAGACGATTTTTAGGGATAAGTAGAAAGATGAGGAATCGAGATTATTCGGTCGAGAAACGATAGAAATCGTGCAAATCGAAGTTTCCCAATTTACGAGGCGTTATTCTCGTTTTCACCCTCTTTCTTCGTTCATTTTTCCTTCTTTCTTTCTTTTTTTCTTCTTGCCTCCATCCTCGAGGAAATTCCTTATGCATTAGTAAGTATAAACGAATGAAGTTCGAAACGTAAACGCAATAAGTTATCGTGGAGAATGGAAGAAATACTCGTGAAATTTTAAACGGTGAGAGTAGATAAAAGAAATGAAGAATAAGGAAATAGTTTCGTAGAATTTCATTCTAAAATTTCTGATACACCAGATTTCTGTATATGATTCTGTTTCGATTTATTTATCTGAACGAGAAACTGGAATCTGAATGGAGAACGATTCATCAGTTATATATGATATGATTTGTTTTGTTTCGTTTTTAATCCGAGGATGATTAAACAAAAGGGGTAACAGATAGAAAAATTAAAGTTGCAATATCTGTGGTATGGTTTTGTACAAAAAAAAAGATGAAAAAAGATAAAAAAAGATAAAAAAAAAGATAGAAAAAGGATCGTATCCATTTTCAATAGATATCTATCTATTAATTTGATATGGCTTTGCACAGAAAGATTGAAAAATTTTAGAAACATATCCATTTTCAATAGATGTATATCTATCGATTTAGAATATATCTGATTTATAGAAAAGAAAAAAATTTCAGTTATTCGGAATAAATATTTGAAAAATTTTGTTCTTTGGTTGATGGTCCATTCTCGATAAAATTTTAGTATCTAATATTAGAATATAAAATCTAATAAAAAACAAAATTCCAATCATTTTTTAAAAAATGTATAAATAATAGTGAATTGATAGATTTATTTCTTTCTTTTTTTCCTTTTTTTTTTTTAATATCAGTTTTTACATCCAACGATTAAAAAATAGAAAGGAAAAAATTCATGAAAGGAAATCTTCATCAAAGAACTTTTTTTAACGTTGATAACAATTCAATACGTAAAAACGAAATGCTTTAAAATATTTTTAAAGGACAAACAAAAATTCGACATTGTTAAAAGCGAGATATTTATTCGGGAAAAATAACTCTCTCTTCCGAAAAACGTTCCCTTCATTATGGCTTTTTCCTTGTAGTACCGTTACGTATTCATCGAGGCAACTCGTTTCTTTGACAAAGAAATTCCCCTCTTCACTGCAATTTTTCGAATGTATACCTTTTACCGTTTTCATGGTATCGCATCATTGATCTCGAGTCACCGAGTTTGAGAAGTTCCTCCGAACAATTCCTCTTTCCCCTCCCCCTTTTCTTCAGGACGTGAAAGTTCCTAGACGTTATTAAGCAAACTTGTAACCGAGATAAAAAAAAATTCTTGGGATAGAGAAAGAAAGAGAGAGAGAGAAAATAAAAGTAACTCAAATCATCGTATCCTAGATAACTGAATAGGAAAAAATTCGTGATAATATAAATCTAATTTGCTTAAAGATAACAAGTGAGGGAATAAACGAACTGAAATCTAAAATGAAAATAAACACAACGCATTAACGAACATGGAAATTCTTTGGCAATCTTCGTGATCTGTATACTGTTGAATCAATAAATGAATCATGTATCTATATTAATAAAAATTGAACAGTACTTTTCTCAAAATTTTCAACAATTCCAGAAAACATTGTATCTATCTTTTCTATTTTCAAATTAATTTAATATCTACATACTAAATATCAAAAAAAAAAAAAAGAACAACGATATCATTTATCGAAGAAAAATAAAACAATCAATATTATGTAACAAACGAAGAAAAGACATAGAACCAGAACGAAATTTTCTTCCACGCCGTCTATACCGTTTTGTCATTTCCGTTATCGATAGTTACGAATACCACGCATTCACCATCAGAAGAACAAAAGAGAAAACTCGTCGAGGAAGTTGTCAGTTCCCGTTATTAAGCGGAATGGGGAAGAACAAAAGGGAAACGGGGAGAAAGAGTAAAGTCTATCGAAGAATTCTCGGTCGATCTCGATTTAAACCAGATTCACGAGGGATTCACGTGAGTTGACGACCCGATATAAAGAATGGAGCAGGAAGTAGCCTTCGAAAGACGGTTCGAGGACCGCGGCTCTCTTTCTCTCTCTCTCTCTCTCTCTCGTTCGGTTCATATCGATCCCGCCATCTTAAGGTGGAACGAATTGAAGAGGAGACAACTTTAAGACCAGAAACGTAACTTTAATTCCTGGAAAATCGGAGATTATTTCGAGAAACACGTAGAAATGGAATATATATACCGGCAAACTTTAACTTGTTGTTGCAAATCACGTGGATTTAGAAAATTTTCAATTTCGAAAAAGATCGTTCCTCGTGAGGATTCTCTAAATAATTTCAATATATCGTGGCAAGCGTATAAAGCATCGAAGTTTGCAATTGCAACTATAAAATTCCTTCCTCAATTATTCGTCACATCGAATTTCAACAAACAAAGGTCCTACATTTTGCGTTCACCTCCATAAAATATTCCATGCGTTCCCATATTCGCGCTTTATTTATTCATATCTAAATTGCGTCACTCGGCTCGAGGGAACAGAGGCGCAACAAACGCGTCCACGATTAATATACCACGTCGATATTTCTCCGCTCGAGAAATCGACAACCGCGTAGTGGCGATCGATTTTCTCGAAAGTCTTCGCGACCCAATCCCAAGTCTGCCGATAGGGAAAAGAAAACAAAAGAGAAGGAGAACGGGGGAAGGAGGAGGAAAGGGGAAAAAAGATGGAAAAAGAAAAACGCTTTTCATTCGTCTGAAATTTCCGATAGAGTCGAACGAGCGCGGCGGAAGATAATTTCGCAGACATCTCACCGGTTTCCGGCTCCTCACCGCCGTCGATACGCGCGGAACGAAGAGAGCAGAAAAGGAGAGCCTCCGTATTTTCGTCAAATATTTACACCGACGATACTGTCGGTCGACTGTCGGATACACGAAGCCGAAGACCAGAACCCCTCCTTCCTCCATCTCCCCCCCTCCCGATATTTTTCGATCGCGCGTAATAATGCAGGCCGAGGCCCCATCCACGTCGATTTTTATCGAAAGATTTCTCGCTGTACGTGATTCCATACGTTTGTCGTATCATCCACGTTGACAGAGCTGATCGCGTGCTCCATTGATCCGTCTGATTTATTGTCGTTTCAGAGGAATGCACGGCGGACAGATGCAGCAAGGTACCATGTTCCCATGGCGGGAAATGCTTGACTACCGGAGGCGACACGGCTGTATGTCTCTGCCCCCTCGGATACACCGGCGACCTGTGCGAGACCAGGGTCGATTTGCAGGTAAATGTTAATTGGAAAATGTTATTAAATGATGCGTTAAAGGATTGGACGATGCATGGGATATTTTATCCTGAGATAAATATAAAATTAAAATAACGGTAGAAATTTACAAGAAATCTGTCAGCATTAACGAAAGTTCGAAATCGGTTGATGAACACGTTGATATATTAAATGAACTTTTAAGAAGTAATCGATAGATTCGTACAAACATATCAAGATTCTCGATTTAAATCGTCATCTATATATATGTCACTATGTCTTCGACAATTAAGGACAAAAGTAATTAAATTACCCACTTTAAAATTAGGTTATCTTTTATTTAAAATTGTTTCCATTTCTTATCAAAATGTTCATAAAATCAATATTCCAATTTTTCTCATGCCATGTATATATAATCGTATATAATGTAGGAATGAATATCAGTTTCTACGTAAACCATTTTATTTATTTTCAATATGACAAGTAAATCCTTCACTATAATAAAAAAATTATATATTATCTATGCTGTTGAAATTTTCTCTTATTTGAATTCCTTTATTAACAATGGAAATATCTTTAATATATATGATTTTCCAAAAGAAGAAAAGTTTCAATAGAAATCTGCACAACAAGAGTAAAGAATACATTCTTCTTGGATTTACTTTTGACATGAAAATTCCTCCAATTTATTGAATTAAATTAAATAATCCAATATCATTTTATCAAAATTTTCCCAATTTTTTAAATCGATTTATCTTCTCTCGGTTTCAGAATGTCGAAAAAAAAAAAAAAACGAAAAAAGAAATCGAATCCGAAAATTATTTAACCATGGAAATTACCATTTTTCAAGAACGCCAGTAACAGTATCGCGAGATATCAAACGAGGTAGCATTGAGTGAAATTACAGTGTCGTAAATTTCAATGGTAACTCGTTTCCCTTCTCGTATGTCGAAGCCACGAACGATTAACTGTTACGGGCCGCGATTTCAAATACGGCTGAAACGCTACCGATTAATTAAATCTTGGCCAGGCTCACGCTCCCGTGCCCCGTAAACTTTGCATTTAATCCTTTATCGTGGCGCGAACCTGCGGTCACGTCGTCCGCGTGCTTTTGAAGTAACCGCCGATAACCTCTCTCTCAAAAAATTCCATTGAAACGCGTGGAATAAAATGGGAAATGGTAATCGAGATCCGCGTTTCAGTTTGATTTTCGTACGCTATTTTGTTTATCCTTGATTATTCATCGGCCGTATCGTTCCTTTGTTCGTTCCTCGTCATAATTAATATAATTTCTACGGGAATTCTTTTATGGAGTTGATTATAAAGCAAAATTACGGAGACTGAAACGGTAAATTTAAAAAAAAAAAAAA
>NW_006263447.1:342818-345323 GCF_000469605.1 Apis dorsata
TATTATTTATTGTGAGAGTTCATTAATCGATAAAAATATTCTGTGCGTTTGATAATTTATAGTTTTCCATCTATTAAACGTACAACAATTGATAAGATTCTTTTCGTGATTTTTATTAATTGTTTTAATCTTGCCATTTCATAAATTATAATAATCACGATAGAAAAAAAAGTAAACCACGTTTTCAAATATCTTGAAAAAATATCATATGCGATAATAAAAGACGGTTTAATCGTATCGGAATATATTCTTAAGTACGATCAATGAAAATCTCTTTTGGAGAGATCGTCTCTAAAATACGAGGAACGATTATGTAAAACCGTGAAAGAGACCGTGGAAATCGCGTTGGTATCGGCCTCGATAGTAAATCGTGTGCAAAGTATCACGGTTAATTACATCTTGCGCGGAATACCAAGGCTTGGAACAGCTTGCTGCTCGATTTCAAGCGGATTAAAATCGAAAACGACGAGATCCAGGATATTTTCTACCGAATTAAACGGAAACGCGTTCTTTTTTTCTTTTTTTTTTTTTTTTTTTTCCTTCGCTGGAATCGAAATTTTCGACAGAAATTTTCCTCCCTTGTTTCCTCTTTTTTCCCCTCCTCCCTCCCCGTTTTTTCCACCCCTTGTTCCTTTATGGTCGCCGTTTCCACGCTGAAAAGTTGGAAAGGGAACCGAGAATAATACCGATCAATTTGTCCTCTCGTCCGCAGACTGCCACTTTGCGTGTGCACACACGTGTGCATCGAAATACACGTAGGATTATACGTACGAGCCCGGGTATATACGTATCCGCGTGTATCGATTATAACAATGGCGGAAGCATTAAAGCGGGTCCGTAAACGCGTCGAGTTGCATCTGATAAAATTACTATCGGGTTGTCGGTTGCTATTACTTCCGAAACACTTGAGCAGTAATTTTAGCATCAACAGATGAATAAAATTGGATATTAGTTTCATTTTGTTCTGTCGTGTTTTATTTATCGAGAATTTATTTTTTATCTAGTAATTTCTTTGATAATTGAGAAGGGTCTTAAAAGAGTTAAGAAAATAAAAAAATTCACGAACAACGAAATTGATTTATTAAATCTAAAGATACTGTGAAATATTAATTTCACAGTAGAGAGAATTTTAAAAATTAATCATTCGTTTAAACGCCATTGATTTGTTCTATTTATCTCATAATTTGATTATAATGAAAGTGTTCTACTGTGATCGATTTATTCTATTTATATGGACATGAGTAGAATTGATTATATGACTATATTCTAATAATTTATTGTGATTATTTATCGATTGAAATTTAATCATTATTTAATATTTTATATTTTTCTATTTATTCTGATTCTTTTTATCGACTATCTAATGTCACGAATATTTTCTTAAAAATTTCATCTTTAATTCTTTTTATTTTATCCTATATTTTTTCGTTGTTTCACTCGCTATTCACCATCATAAATCATAAAAATTTCGCTTATCTCTATCTTTATTCTCATTTTTGTGTTCCTTCTTCAACGAGCATCGTAAAAGATAAGGAAATTTCCGGTTTTGACAACCGTAGTTGCTAAAGGAAAACAGAATTCGCTTTTTAAAATATATAATAGCGAATATTTTACTACGAAAATATATCAATTGTAAAATGTCAAGTATAAAATATTTTGGATAATTTTCTCAGACTTAATTAATCAATATCATCCATTAAATTTTGTTACTTGTAATCAATCAATTATTAAACAACATGAAATTCGTTGTAATTGAATGTTAACTAGATTACAAATTGAACGTTAACAAAGTGTGTAATGGACATATCACAACTTCATTTATACCCATTATTCATACGTTTCTTTCATAAAATTTTATTAAACTTGGAGAAAATAAATTCAAAAAGTAACGAACATTTATATTCGCATAAAATAAACTCTCCTTCTCTCTATTAATTATATTTTTAACTTTTGAATAATATTTCATCATAAACAATCAAGATCAAATTCCACACATCCTTGTATAACTCCATATTTCATACACAAGTTTACACGAATTCTCATATTCCACCATATTCCTCCATAATCCCTCCACCATTCATTCTCACAATTAACCCACGTAAAAGAAAAAAATCTAGGGAAAAAAATTTCATCTCTCCTTACCCACAATCGTGCATCCCTGGCAAGCGAATTTTTCTTTTTATCGACGTCTTCACCCCTCCCCAAGAAGAAGGTAAATTTCACGGGAGCCCGTGAACATCTCTTCGTGTTCCCTGGTCTCGTTATAACGGCGTGTTCAGATACGTTCCATTTCTTCAAGTCGTGGCAACGCGATGTGTGGGCGCGCCGATGGGATTTACGCGGGTGTGTAACGACTGTGCAGCGTTTAATTTACTGTATCCTACACGGTGAACCTTCTTCCTGTTCGGTAACCACGTCATTTCGAAAATTGACACCGAGAGATAACGGGGAAAATAACGATTGGGGGCCCGGACCGATGGGAAATAACATCGTCGGCTGACTTCG
>NW_006263447.1:345619-349411 GCF_000469605.1 Apis dorsata
TGAAAGCCTCGATTTTTCCTGTCCATCGAACGATTTGCACGTTGTTTTTCCTCACCTCATGGTTTTCATGATAGAGAAAACGATAGAGGTTAATCCGAAAAATGAAAATTTTCTTTGGAAAGTGAGTTTTTAAAGAAAGATGATCGTTTAAGAAAGGAAGTAGAAAAATTTAGATGGATTCAAAGTTCATTGAGTAATTGTTTGGATTTTTCTTGAAATGTCAAAAAAATCTTTTTTTCCCTTTGTAAATAAATTTTTGTTTGAATAAATATAAAATTTATATAATTATAAATAAAATTTTAAAATCTGATTTGCGAATAGTTGTTGAAAAATCTCTTCTGACGTTGAGTAATAAATAAATTTAACTTGAAATTAATTTTGTTCATTTTTAAATTTTGTTGATTCTGTGATATATGACAGCCTATTTAAAAAGATTATTCTTGGATAAATGAATTACTAAATTTAAATAGTGGCAAGTCAAATAACGTGCCAACTCGATTTTCTCAGCTAACAAGTTAACGAAATTACCTGTTGCAGTCTGTTCATAGTCAATTAACTGTTACTTAATCTTCATCTCCATTTAAGTCTATCTTGTCCTTTATCTCTTCCTCTATATTCTTCTTATCTAGTATCTCATTATTAACACGTAAATATACATCACTTCACAAATTATATAACACTTGCTTTCTAAAATAAATTTCTAAATTCACAAACTTCTTATATTTTATCATTAAACTTTCATTCATTAATGCAAGATGATCATATCATTTAATTTTTTTTAGCACAATACACATTATGCTTGTTAATTTCTAAATTTCTTCACAGATTTACAATATCATTGTAATCGTTATAATTAAGAAATTAAAACACTCGGAGATAAACGAAGCTTGACAAAGAATAAAGGGTCATTTTCTTAGCCATTTACATTTCTTTTTTCCCTTCCAATTTACAAGAAAAACAACGATTCTCTCTGAAAGGATCAGATTCTTGGGGAAAGATCTCCTTAGGGTTGAAAGTCCGTGAAATAACCATTGCGAATGAATTGTCCGGTTACAGGTACCTTCGTTCAATGGATCCTCTTATCTGCGTTACCCTGGATTGGCCGACACGTCGCTATCCTGGCTGGAATTGGCTGTCACGTTGAAACCAACTGTCGCAGATGGAGTTATACTTTACAATGGCCATCACAGCGACGCCACCGGCGATTTCATCGCGTTGTACCTGTCGTCCGGCCATGTTCAGTTTACCTTTGACCTGGGAACAGGGCCAGCCAGTTTGAGGTGAGCTCTCCGAAGAGTGAAATCTTATTCCAACGTTCACGTACGAACCTTAATTCGAATCCGAATTTCATTTATTTCACTCGAGTGAAATTTTTTACGAAAATTTAAGTTGGATTCAACTTTCTGATTGATTGAATTAATTTCGTGAATGTAAAACTTGATTTCTTATTATATATTTTGGCGAGGAAAATTGTTGATGGATTAATTTTTTTTTAATTATTATGCGGATGGAATTGTTGGTTGAAACACGGTCTGTCACAAAACCAATGAATAATAAAGCCAGACGATTAAACTGTTGCGTTTCAGCTTGAAAACAAAAAAAATGCAACAGTTGTGTACGGGCTTTGTGATATATTGAAGCAATTAATAAAAACGCAATACACGCGTCAATAAAAATGTTAACGGGGAAACATCCACGTGATTTACGAAGTTCAATAGAAAGAATCAGCCCTTTATACGTATTGTTTATCTTCTTCTATTCGGGAAAAATGGATTCAGAATTCTGACAAATGATTATACTGTATATACGAACATATAAATACATATAGATACATATGTACAAACCTTTCCTTTCAATTTCCTCCGCGACTCCTTTCAATCCTAACCGTGTCTAATTGAATCGTTTTCATGCTTGCCCCTCATCGAACGTTTTCAACGGATGAACGGATATTGTAATTTTATCGGGGACTGGTGCACGAGGTGAAAAAGGGAAGTGGGTCGACCAGTTATGGATGCCTCGTTCCCGCTTGATTGGATGGGGAAGCGTGTTTTAATTTGTTGAAGGCGGTGGCTTGATTTGTGGTTGAAGTAGTGGCGAGTTAATAGACTTTCCAGGAAATAAATTTAGGTCTTTTTTTCCTTCTATCGTTAAACATATTCAATAATTTCTTTTTGTAACAGTTATTGAAATTATTAAACTTCTGATTATCATTTTCTTATTCTATCTGATGATAATCTTGTTCTATTTGTTTAATTTATTCGCTTAATTTATTCTATTAATTTGTTCATAACATTATTCTACTTACTTGGCTATTTTATTGTCTTGTTGTTTGTTTCATTATTTATTTGTCCATTATTCATGTAAGGAAGCACAAGTACTAGCTACAGTATTTGTTTTTAATACTTGAAAATTAAAAACAATTAGTATGATATTGTTTGAGAAAAATATTAGTAATTAACAAGCTGTTTTATTTATACTCTTTATTCTTCTTGTGAAAATAAGATATATTATTTATATCCAAACTATTTTTCACGAATAATTTTCTTCGTTATTTCTTATACCTGGAATAAAACCATCATTTATTTCCATCCATTTTTAACCGACTTTCAACGCAATTAAAATATTCAAGGTTCCGTTCCCTCATTTCTCTCAATCTCCTCCAGTTCCTCGATTCGAATCTATCTCCCGAATAATCCAGTGTGACCAATCAAAGTCGATCGAGGAGCTACGAATAAAAAAAAAACTTGAAATACGTAAGAAAAATAAGGGAAAAATAAATAAAATGTTATACGTACATGATTATTTTCTTCGTTCGTACAACGATCGAATGATTATCTTGTCGCTTGTAACATAGTTATATAACGAATTTATGCGCAATGAGATCGATTAATCAAGTTCGATGTTGGTGTCGAAAGAATCGACCGATCGTTTAATCCGTCCCATCGTCGGCTAACGATGTATCGATGTCGATCGGCCTCATCGCGAATTAAACCTCTGAATATTCATGATGGAAAATCAGTGCTCGCAAACACGCCCCTCCATGGATCAGAGATTCTAATCAGGTCCCGGTTAGCTTATCATTTTTGTTGTTTCCGTTAACCTGGAATTAACTCTCTTACCCTGGTGGAAAATCCTTAAGCGAGATCAGGAGGATTGAATTGGAAATGATTTAGAATATTCTCTTATTGGATCGATATTTCTACGTGTCCATGAGAAGGTTCAAAGGAGGATAGTTATAAAACGATTTAATTTTGTATTGTAAATTTGTATAATGTCTTGTATTCTGAAAAAAAAAGTTTTTATTTTAGAATGAAGAAAATACATATACGTGATTCTTTCAATACCATAATGAAAAACTTTGTGTATCTCGAAAATAAGGGTGGGATAGAAAATATTCCAGGTTTTAATTAATTTTATTAAAAAATATACATAATGTAAAATATTCATATACTGAAATTTCATTAAAAATTGAACTGTCATAACGATTTCGAACGCGAACGCGCGTACATCGACAAACACAATGGACAGCTTTCATTTTGCAAGCATTTCGACAATTAAATTATAATATATAATAACAGAACGTTGTTTCTCGTCGATACAATGACGATGGATATGGAAATTCGAGATTCTACGGACGGAAAAATATTTCCCCCGTTAATTAATCCCGATTCATTTAACCGAATACATGGCTCGGCCATGTGTTTTTACATTGATTCGCGAAAATCAAACATCATTCTGTTTCACGGAGGCAAGCGGACGAGTGTTTACCTGCTTTATGAAACCGATCGATAA